>NW_027176964.1:1707500-1710000 GCF_023349555.1 Cebidichthys violaceus
CGGACATTTTTAACACAAGAACCGGTGTTAAGGTTTAAACAGGGACCCTGTTAACTGGCGACCTTCAGCCGAATGCATCAATTTGCAACAGCTGCCATAACTATGACAACAACAGACACATTGGTTAAATCATAACACCGGGCAGCCAGCGGTGAACAGCTGTTTGTGTGGCGTCTCTTCCGTCTCTTCCTGTTTCCTTCACCTTCATTCCCCTGGGTCCTAAGTCCCTCCCTGTGCAGCCTCTTATCACCCTCTATGTACCGTACATTTATAACATATACCACACATATTACAAGGTACTCACCGGTGAATATGTGTCTGACCAAAATACCAAAAAAAAGAAGAAAAAAGATTAATTTGAATAATTGTTGCAAAGTGTTTTTGTTTGGAATATGTATAATACGCATATAATTTAGTTTGGCTACTGAGAATTTAACAAACATAAAAAAAGAGAGAAAAAAACATGACTGAGCATGACATGAACTGAGATGGACTGAACAAGAGACTGGAGTTATTGATGACTCCACTTCAAGTGCACATGGTGTTGATCTGAGCTTCGTATTCAGTCTACTCATGTGCTGATAAAGACAAATTCAGTTGTTTAATTTCCATTTGTGCCATGGTCTTCATCTTAACAGACTGGTTGTCAGGCGGAGTGTCGGTCTGCCTGTCTGTCGGCCTGTCTGTCTGTCTGTCTCAGACAGACAGACAGACCCACAGACAGACAGACCCACACACAGGCCCACACACAGACAGACCCACAGACAGACCCACACACAGACCCACAGACAGACAGACCCACACACAGACCCAGACAGACAGACAGACAGACCCTCACACAGACCCACACAGACCCAGACAGACAGACAGACCCACACACAGACCGACAGGAAGACAGACAGACCCACAGACAGACAGAAAGACAGACAGACACACACACACACAGACAGACAGGCAGACCCACACACAGACCCAGACAAACAGACAGACAGACCCACACACAGACCCAGACAAACAGTCAGACAGACCCACACACAGACCCAGACAGACAGACAGACTGACAGACCCGCACACAACACCCACAGACAGACAGACCCACAGAGAGACAGACCCACACACAGACCCAGACAGACAGACAGACAGACCCTCACACAGACCCAGACAGACAGACAGACCCACACACAGACCCACACACAGACCGACAGACCGACAGAAAGACAGACAGACACACACACAGACAGACAGACAGACCCACACACAGACCCAGACAAACAGACAGAAAGACAGACCCATACACAGACCCAGACAGACAAACAGACAGATAGTACCACACCCAGACAGACAGACAGACAGACAGACAGACAGACAGACCCACACCCAGACAGACAGACAGACAGACCCAGACAGACAGACAGACAGACAGACCCACACACAGACCCAGACAAACAGACAGACAGACCCACACACAGACCCAGACAGACAGACAGACCCACACACAGACCCAGACAGACAGACAGACCCGCATACAGACCCAGACAGACAGACAGACAGACAGACAGACCCACACACAGACCCAGACAGACAGACCCACACAAAGACACAGACAGATAGACAGACAGACAGACAGACAGACACACACAGACCCAGACAGACAGACAGACCCACACACAGAGACAGACCCACACACAGACAAACAGACAGACCCACAGACAGACAGATAGACAGACCCACACACAGACCCACACACAGACACAGACAGACAGACACAGAGACAGACAGACAGACAGACCCAGACAGACAGACCCACACACAGACCCAGACAGACAGACACACCCACACACAGACCCAGACAGACAGAAAGACAGACCCACACACAGACCCAGAAAGACAGACCCAGACAGACAGACAGACCGACACACACACACAGACAGACAGACCCACACACAGACTCAGACAGACAGACAGACAGACAGACCCACACACAGACCCAGACAGACAGACAGACAGACACACGGACCCAGACAGACAGACAGACATACAGACCCACACACATACCCAGACAGACAGACAGACCCACACACAGACCCAGACAGACAGACAGATAGGCCCACACACAGACCAAGACAGACAGACAGACAGACAGGCCCACACACAGACCAAGACAGACAGACAGACAGACAGACAGGCCCACACACAGACCCAGAAAGACAGACAGACCCGCATACAGACAGACAGACAGACCCACACACAGACCCAGACAGACAGACCCACACAACGACACAGACAGACAGACAGACAGACACACACAGACCCAGACAGACAGACAGACCCACACACAGAGACAGACCCACACACAGACAGACAGACAGACACACAGACCCAGACAGACAAACAGACAGACCCACAGACAGACAGATAGACAGACCCACAAACAGACACAGACAGACAGACACAGAGACAGACAGACAGACAGACAGACACAGACAGACAGACAGACAGA
>NW_027176964.1:1715000-1805000 GCF_023349555.1 Cebidichthys violaceus
AGACAGACAGACATACCTAGACAGATCTAGACGGACAGACCCACACACAGACCCAGACAGACAGACAGACAAACAGACCCTCACACAGACCCAGACAGACAGACAGACCCACACACAGACCCAGACAGACAGACCCAGACAGACCCACACACAGACCCAGACAAACAGACAGACAGACAGACCCACACACAGACTCAGACAAACAGACAGACAGACCCACACATAGACCCAGACAGACAGACAGACAGACAGACCCACACACAGACCCAGACAAACAGACCGACAGACCCACACACAGACCCAGACAGACAGACAGACAGACAGACCCGCACACAGACCCAGACAGACAAACAGACCTACACACAGAGTTAGACAGACAGACAGACCCACACACAGACCCAGACAGACACAGACAGACAGACAGACAGACCCACACACAGACCCAGACAGACAAACAGACAGACCCACACACAGACCCAGACAGACAGACAGACAGACCCATACACAGACCCAGACAAACAGACAGACAGACCCACACACAGACCCAGACAGACAGACAGAGAGACCCACACACAGACTCAGACAGACAGACAGACAGACCCAGACAGACAGACCCAGACAGACAGACAGACCCAGACAGACCCACAGACAGACAGACAGACCCACACACAGACCCACACACACCGACCAACCCTGTCTCTCTCTCCCTCTCTCCTGCTGCTATTACTTCAAATACTGCCATTACTACTACCGTTATATTAAATACTACGACCACTACTACAGCTATTACGACTGCTGATACTACTTCTAATTACTAATACTTCTACTACTAATAATACTACAACTACAACTTCTACTACAACAAATATCACTACTGCTACTACTTATTCTAATGCTACCAATACTTCTACTACTAAAAATACTTCTACTACTAAAAATACTTCTACTACCACTAAAACTTCTACTACAAATATCACTATTGCTGACATTTTTTTAAGCCACAGAATCCGTTCGAATATCAAAATGTTCAGCTCTTTCAGGAGAGAGGTGATATTTTGTAACCTTAAACTTTTTGAATTATTAAGCTTTTTGCAAGTTTTTTTCAAAGGGATATCTATGAAGATAATCTTCAAATCCTGTTGAACTTCTTCAACTTTCAAAGCCTTCTTTCTCATACTTTCAGCTACAGACACCATAGTTAGACGTTTCAACTAAAAGGGTTTTCAGCAGTGCACATTAAATGCTTTCGGGCTTCAACATTTTTCAGACAGGTAGTCTCTCATTTCTGTATTTTCAGCAATGTTTTTGCAATACATTTCAGCTATCAGCTTTCAGCATTCTAACGCATTTTCAGCAGGAAATGCATTTTCTAGTTTGTTTAAAGTGTTTGCAAACCAAATGTTATTGCACTTTTGTTCATATAGCAGTACTTTTAAAATAAAAGTAATACACTACTTTTGAATTCATTATGTCAATGTGTCCTTGAGCAAGACACTTAACCCCAAATTGCTCTCGTAGCTGTGCCTACGGTGTATAGATAGATACTGAATTGTAAGTCGCTTTGGATAAAAGCGTCTGCTGTGTAATTATTGAATTTTGCGCATAACAATGCGATTAATCGCAGAGGATCATGCGATTAAAAATTTGAATCGTTGCCCAGCACTAGTTTATACACATAAGACGGAACTTCTTTGTTAGTACAGTACAATTTAGTTTTTCTTTTTTTTCTTTTTTCCTTTAGTGCTACTTTAATGCACTTCTACTTCTAATTTAAAATATTCAAATATTTGTTTTTACCTTTTATGTGTAAAGCGTGGAGGGGGATTGTCTTTCTTGAAACTAAATTGGAACATACTGTATTGACCTTAATTTACTCCTGTTTATTATTTGTTTCCAGTGGCGGCTGGTGGATTTTCTAGGTAGGGCTGTGCCACCGCCAATCAATTTCAGCAAACATCCAATTTAATGCAAAAAAATTAAGGTATCAAACACGCATTACTACTTTGCAGTTAAATATTTTACATTTATTCCAACACGAAAGAAAGCAGAAAATAATGCTTTGACAAACACGTCAGGACATCTTATTTTTGTCACCCTCACAGGCAATTCAGTATAATATAATAATATATATTATATAATAATAATAATAATTTGCGTGGAAAGGAGCCAGTTGAGGTGGTTCGGGCATCTGGTAAAGATGCCACCTGGGTGCCTCCCTAGGGAGGTGTTCCAGGCACGACCAGCTGGGAGGAGACCCCGAGGGAGGCCCAGGACCAGATGGAGGGACTATATCTCCAAACTGGCCTGGGAGCACCTCGGGATCCCCCAGTCAGAGCTGGCTGATGTGGCTCGGGAAAGGGAAGTTTGGGGTCCCCTACTGGAGCTGTTGCCCCCGCGACCCGATCTCGGATAAGCGGGTGAAGATGAGATGAGATGAGAGATGAGATCATATAATAATATTTAGTATAATATAAAAGAAACAAATATATATTTACACTTACAGTATATATAATAAAACATGTTTATTTATTGAGATGGACCTTGTTTGTTGGGGAATCCAGGAGATCAGAACAGGAGATGTACTGCTTCCCTTTCCCGCTAGTCTGCTGTCTGATTGTGAGGTCAGGTTGATCTGGGATCAGCTCTTTCAGCTGTAGTTTCTCCACCAAAGTTCTCTTCTCAAACGGGTCTTGGAGGAGTAGTGCTCGTGCTCGCCTGTAGAGACTAGTTCTGACGAGGACGCCCAATTTGGGGCAAAACCGATTCTGCCCATGGCTGAATCTATGTGAGGACGCTGATTGGCTAAATTGGATGTCACACATTTCTATCTTTAATCAACAATTGGCTAAAGTGCTTCACAGACGTGGGCGATTTCTCCAGTGCCCCAGAGCTGCTGAGACATGCAGACAGGCGGAGAGGACGTGCAGGAAAAGCATATATTTTGCGTATATATCATATTTTACACATATTACTGGGTGCATTCCATATTTCTAAAACACAAATTGACGATTTGTATAATTCATTATTTTTGTGGCTGAAGGGGGCGGCGGCGCCCTAGCGCCCTCTATTGGCCAGCCGCTACTATTTGTTTCTTAATTAAATTAGTTTTTTCATTTAGTCCTGCAGTTACACTCTTTGTCCACAAGAGGCCTCCCCCTGTTTCCTTTGGTGCTAAAACCATATTAACACATCCATCCTATAACATTAGTGCTAGAATACAAAGAGATAAAACATTTAATAACCAACTACTGAGATTGTCATTAGGAATACGTTAATCCTCAAATCTTCTCTGAGTGATTTTAATTTTGCAGTGAGTTGCTTGTCCAAAATTGTACATATTTTGGACAAGGTGCATTAGTAAAAGTGGTCCAAGGTGCAGTTTACTTGCCATGTGGTCTGTATGTTGCACGTGAATTACCTATGGGTGGATTGTGAAGTAATTTAGTACTGTAACATGTTTTGGAAACCACAGGGACACCACGGTTCCATATCCCCCTTTGTCATACTTTAAACACACCCCTACTGCTCTGCTGTAAATTCACTGAATCCCCAAATAAGTCATCCTTTCATTTTTATTTCAATTTCACTTAACTCTCTGACCGGTGTGAGGCATCGTTGTTCTTGAGGGAAATACAAATTCCAGAGATACAGTGTAATATCTATAAAATCCAACAATATAAAAAACAGTAAGAGGTTATCACGTTCACCTAACTACAAGTAAACAATAGCTGGACACAAGTTATAACAGGTTTCATCTAGTTCTACCGCAAATATGTCCATTTGAAAACGGGGAATAGTATGAGACAGCTACATTTGCTTAAATAAGGTCTCACATCCATTAAACTGAAAAATAGTGTGCAGGTTCTCTGCATATCAACTCCTATTATTAAATGTTTCTGTTTCAGCGGGGGCTTTCAACCTCAAGCTGTATTTAGCTCTAGTCACATGGCCTTCACTTTATATCAAACATTTGCAAAAAAGTACCCTAAAAAAGCAAATCACAATACTGGATCTTTTCAGTTTCAAGCCACACAACATATCTCTTTCTTTAAGGAGGAACAACAAGACTGAGCCATTAGATAATATTCCTCTCATGTTGTCTCCGGAAGGAAGCACTCACACAAACCTAAACTGATGGAATGGTGTAAACGTTCACCGCCCAAACAGAACATTTGTGTCATTCCTTGCCACACAAGACTATTATAAGGTTTCTCAGAATGCACTTGTTTTGTTTCAGCACCACCACGTACGGTAATAACCTGGTGTTCCATTCTACATTGTTGACATATAACTCATGGAAGTTAGTGAGTGTTTATCTTCAACTCTGATCTCACCCAGTATTTTACGCACATCCCAGCCTCTGAACTCCTGCCCACATCGTTCGCATTTTGTCAGCAACTCAAAGGTAAAACAGGAATTTACATCTTAATACAAAAAAAAAAAACTATAGAAAGAAAATACATCATGGGGTATATGAGGTTATGGGGAGAGTAGCATAAGGAGGAGATACTGAGCAGTAAACTGCATGAATGGCAAAAGTGATGTATCTTAATTGGAGAATATCCCTTAAAGTATATAACTAGTGACATGCATCTAATGGCCTGCTCAAAGTCAGAGTACTGGATCTTAATCACATGGTGGATGCTTTTGCACAGTAACTGAGGAGAAAGAAACACTCAGCTCATTTGGTTACTGTGAGTTTGTGGTTGTTTTATTGAGAAGAGCAACAGTTCTGAGGTATTCAGTCAGTAATTGTCTTTTCTTGTTCTCAAACAGGAATTTCATACAGGGTAGCAGTATTATACAAAGAGGTCCCATGTCCTTAATCTGTGCTGCACATTCATTTCCCTTTAATTTTAGGTCACTTGCAAAAACTCACTTAATGGTGTTTTTACAACTGTGTGCAGGGCTATCGCCTATACAGTATGTGTATACATATGTACACACCAGGTGTGCTCTGGAAAAGGTCTGAAAACACATTATGCACACCAAAAATAATTTTTTCATTCATATTATATACATGTTTGATATACGCGGTACACATTTTCATCCCAAAGCCATTAACGATAAAAAAAATATCCCAATATGCAGTATGACCCATAAACAGCAGCATAAAAATAAAATAGATTTGGATATTTATACAACAAACTGATGTTAAAAAGGAGTCCTAAAAGCATAAAGCAATTTTACATGAGAATACTTACTTACCTTGTAATAGTTATTACTGAGTGTTGCTTTATATATTAGGTTGATGTTTTTATTTAGTTTTTTCAGTTTACGGACTGCAAATTTAATGTATGGTTGAATCTCATGGCTCTCATCAACCCTGTTTCAAGCATTAAACAGCTGTTTGTGTATAGTACCTTCACAGCAACAAACTGATAAACAAAAGTGTAACATTTTGCAAGCTAAAAAGGCCTAGTATTCCATGTCTGCTGGATGTTTATGTAGGCAATTATTTGATAAGATCAGCCATAAATAACAATGGGTTGTAGTGGACTTTAAGGGAAAGAGAGCAACTATGGTGACGCGACATCAGGTTGGGGGATAAAGGTGAGAAGGAAGTGAGTGTGTTTTTGTCATGTTTTGGGAGTGGAAATGAACGGTAACAAAGGCGTGCAGTCAAAAAGAAATGTTGCAAAACTTGTTTATTCCGGCGCTCTTACAGGGTCATTTGACGGTCTTGTGTATACGTCAGCTCAGATGTAGCCAACAATGAAGCCTAGTATGAAGCAGGTTTTGCAAACCCATTTTTGACTGCAATGAAAGCTGCTCACCAACACAGAATGTGGAAAAAAAACTACACTCCCAACTGCAGTGCTCATTTGAGTAAGGCTGACTGCTCTCCCGCAGTGATGACATTGAGAATAAAAAACTTTACGTTGAAACACGCCGAAGCCTGCAGCTGAACCGTGATAGAAAAGTACTTCAAACTTTTTCTCTTGATGGAATGAAGGATCTAAGTGTCAACATGCTCTGTCACCACCTTTAAGTTACAGTTTGGTCCTGCTAACGCTTTTTCTTGGAGGGACCACATTTCAGATTGGGATCATTTACTCTTTGCCACATGTGCAACAACTGAGCTGGAAGGAATCTGTGTACCAGTAAAAGTTCTTTATAATGGCAAGGATCGTTTTGATCTCGTGTGCTGGAGATGTGCAGTCCTCTCGTGTGCACACCCGCATGAGAAGAAGGACGTAGTCCTGCTTTAACTAGACACATCCCCATGTAAACATCATCAAGGGGGAAAATAGTAATGGACTGGGACATATTGTATATGACCAAAGCTGTGTAGCCAGAGAGGATGAAGCCCCCACCACCAAGGAAGGGGGGTAATACGTTTGGCTTATATAGCTGAACTGGGGTAAAATACTTGCTCGATGGCGCTCTATTGGGCCCCTCATTCTCGATCAGATAGCCAGTAAAGAGGTGCTTGCCTCCGTCGTTGTCCTTGAG
Source organism: Cebidichthys violaceus (assembly GCF_023349555.1). Lineage (NCBI taxonomy): Eukaryota > Metazoa > Chordata > Actinopteri > Perciformes > Stichaeidae > Cebidichthys > Cebidichthys violaceus. The sequence continues at coordinate 1,721,457 of NW_027176964.1, forward strand.
GCCTTGGAGATACACGACCATGTTGTTTGTGTTGGCAAAGACGTCATCATCACCATTTAGCAGGAAGCGAGCATTAGGACAGTTTCTTTCCATCCATTCCAGGAAGAGTACCTGCTTCAAGGTGAGGTTGTAGAAAACTTCATTAAAGTCCCATTGGAGGATGTCATTGTACTCTTGTTGCTCCTGCTCAAGTAGTTTGTTTACTCTCTCTTTCTCAATTCCAGTATTCATCGTTCCAGTGGTGAAGATTCTTCGGATCCACACATCATTGTGTAACCTCTCTTTAGCCCAGGTTTTACGCAGCGCCTGTCGGCGTTCGTAGTTCACAGGAGAACTTTTAATGACGAGCAGAAGGAAGACTTCTGCAGATTTATCAACTCCTCCGCATTTGTCAGGAAGGTCCAGCAGCATGGGGTAATGGCGACAGTGTTGATAATAGAAAACGTCTTTTAAATCACCAGAAAAAGAGCTGAAGCCTGTGATGTTGGCAGCAGACACATTTCTTTGACATTTTGGCCAGGAGTAAACATAGGAGTTATTTGTGGAAGGTTGCCCTACTTGAATGTTCTCCGCTTTCACATCTATGTTGAGGTGGATGTTTTTCTGGTAAAAAAATTCATTGCAGAGATGGAGGACCAGTAGACCAAGAACTCCCACCAGCAACAAAGTTCTTACCCTGATGCTTCCCATCCTTGAAATTCTGCAGTGACAAAACAAAGTTTTCTTATCAGAACATCTCAGTATGAAATAAAAACAACTAATAAGACAAATTAGTTAATAATTGCTGAGGTGAATTAAGGTTAAGGATCACAGCTGCACACATTGCAGCACTGTCTACTGTACGCTATATCAATTTAACAGAAATAAATGTGGGGAGCCACAGTTTCATCGATTTGTGCACTACCTGATCAGTGCAAAGTAAACCAGCAGCTATAGAAACATATAATATCACAACAAACTCACCCAGAAACTCTTCTCAGGAGTTGGTGGACCAAAACAAAATTTAGAGATGATTGAATATCGGACTTACATTTGACAGATAACACGTGACTACACAAAGAGAGGCATGTTTTTCTGTTCCTGCTTAATGTATAAGTAGGTAATGTGCTCACACATTATTCACAAAGTGAATAAATGATGTAGCATCAAAGTAGTTTATGTACACTTTGAACAACACTTTGAACTATATGAATAGCCTTTCATATAGTCTAATAAAAGTTTCCTCTTAGCACTGGTTTGATTTATTGTTCACATTGTTTCAACAAATCTTAATATTTGCTGTCAAATCAATTCACAAGCTTTGCTGTCAACAAATGAATCAAGTTCCTGTCTATGAAGGGTGTGGAGAAAAACATAATGAATGTTAGGAAAGTTTAAGGTGTCACTTTCTTAATCATCAGAATTAGAATACCATTAAGAACCTGGACTGTATTAGCCATCAACTCAATTTGGCTGTATGTCCCTTTGTCCTCTAATAATCATGTGTCCATAAGTGTTGAACAACTACATTGTAATTGTGTCAGCAAACTGTGAACTGTGGACACATTAAAATACTTTAACTCAGCTCCTGCTGAGTGTATGGGCATTAAATTTGTTGTAAAGGGGTAAACAGTGGAAACCTAATGAGACAATGCAGCCACCATTTTTCTGAACAAAGCAGCTGCTGTGCCACTTTTAGTGCATCTGATCCGCTGCAACTCAAACATCCAACTCCGCTGTTAACTTAGAAAGCACCAGTTTAAACACTAACATCAAAGTTAGCACACACCAGAGTACTTTGTTAGTCTGTTGGTGTTTCCTAAGCCAATATTGTTCAAATTAACATTGTACTTCCTGCTCATTCTGCAGCATTATTTCAACTAACAAATAATTTACTGGAGATGCAACAGATAGATTTTTTTCTGGGTCAGAGACAAGAAATATAGACTGTAGAGTTTTACCTCATTTTATATCTACAATATGAATATGTCCCCGAAAGCTCATTTGAAAAGCACATATTTGTAGCATCAACTGTTGCTTGACCTGCCTCTCTTAAAAACAATGCATAAAAAGAGACCTTTCTGTTCCAAAAACATAAGAGTTGGATCTGAAATGAAAACATTTTTACTGTTTGAACTTTGTCTTAAAATATGAGGTGGGTGAATGCCCGTAAATTAAAGCTTTTGTGTATTTCCTCTTACTGCTTGAATAACAAGCAGAGGCCAACAGGAGCGAGCAGACTGAGCGTCAGAGCAGACATGAGGTGGCTTGGCATCTGCCTGCAGAATCCTCACATGCTGCACTATTACAGTACATGGGGTGGAAACAAACCAAATGCTTTCATGTCTCCCAAAATGGGTGGAATATGTTACATATAGACGATGTCAGGTATTTGAACATCAGAACAAACTAAATTCAGCGAAGCGTGAAAAAAGTGTGAAAAAAGGGAAAGGCCCAACCAAATATGACATTCACTGTCAAATGACACACCTAGACTTAACACTCACTTCTCCCTGTAACTAAACAAGAGGAGAACCTGCAGACAAACACACAAATGGATAGCAAAGCATCTGTTATGTCTATATTATAGGACTAGTATAATAGACTACAAAACCATACGTTTTTTTTGTTTGTTATGACTATCGGATGTCTTGATCTAGCTCGTTTCCTGTGCTAATATATGAAGTGTTTCCTTCCCTCTTATTTAGTCATACAACTTTGTTTCTAAATGACACATGAAAAATGAAGGCAAATGTTATCTGGCTTCTCGGTAAATTGCCATAAAATATCTATGGTGAAATTGATTGGAGGGACGAATGTCACAAATAGACTCTCGCTGACACTGACCGAAAGACTTTGACTTAAAATGAGCTCCCTCTTGACCAGCTACAACATTAGTATGCTGCTTACAGGTTAATGCATCAGTAATAATACTAATCCAATAATATAACAAACAATAGCACAGCCAACACTGATCGGGCCAATTCAGCTTCCCAATGATTGATAATTTAAGGACATTTTTTCAACAAATATTTTTTGAAAAATGTTTTTAAAGTTTTAGTCCTGAAAAAATCCAATTATTTAATTACTATTATATATTATATAAAATGTCCATACAAAAAAAATTATTTTGACTTTACTTTTTATGAAGAAAAGCTCAAGTGTGAATTCCTTTTTAATTTCACTTTTAATTCTTGGTAATCTGTTTAGGGACTGGAACTAAAAAAGGCAGAAGATCTGTCTTTTATTTCTAATCGGCTTTATTGTTGACAGTATGTAGTAAATTATTTTTACAACATGTTAACCTATTTTTGTTAACAGATATCTAAATGACCTGCAGTTAAATTTTTGGTCAGTCGGCTAATAACGTGATGACTTCACTTTCATTTGTTCTTCCTCTAAGTTTCTGCTATAGTCCTCACAGGGTTTATAAAATCATGACAGGTAATGACACTGTAATCTGAAATCTGTTGTACAACTTGTATCACCCACACAAGAAAGTGGAAACGAAAACAGTGTCATTTATAAACACTGGTGAAAAATAACTAAAGAACTGGAGGCTACTAATATATTTATAGAGTACTTCCATTTTATGTTATTCTATACTTCTACTTTGGAAAATTTCAGACAGAAATATTGTACTTTTTACTCCACTACATTTATTTGACAGATATGGTAACAAGTTACTTAATATATATGTATATATATATATATATATATATATATATATATATATATATATATATATATATATACAATATATATAAATATAGATATGTATCTATGTATATATATATTGTATATATACGAATAATGAATAATGGGAGAGGAAGAAGAAGAAAACACTAAAGTACTGCAGAATAAATCTGTAATCTTTTCTGTTTTTGTGAAATGATGGATCAGGGTATGCTACTGTTGTTCAGCGGTAGGTAACTATCCCTAGAGTGGTATGCTACTGTTGTTCAGCACTAGGTAACTATCACTGGAATGGTATGCTACTGTTGTTCAGCGCTAGGTAACTATCCCTGGAATGGTATGCTACTTGTTCAGTGGTAGGTACCTATCCCTGGAGTGGTATGCTGTTGTTGACACATGATCCTTCAAAATACGACTTCCTCATGCACTGGATCCAGTGAGGACAATGTGCATTATCCTGATAAAAGTCTGCCAATACAATGTTTTATGCTGGCCGAATGATTCTGCCCTTTAACCCGACAATGTACTGTATATTATTATTCCATTATGTATTTGTGTGGTTATTAAAAAACTGGGGTTTATGGAAATAATCATTGCCTTGAGCTACTTACAGAAAAGTACAAATACATTGATGGAAAAATACTCAATTATAATAAAAGCCAATCTCACTTAAATGAATAATGGGAGAGGAAGAAGAAGAAAACACTAAAGTACTGCAGAATAAATCTGTAATCTTTTCTGTTTTTGTGAAATGATAGATCATTTTAAATGTAACTAGGGGCTGACTTAGAATCTTATTACATATATATATAAATATATATATACATATATATAAATATATACATACGTATATATATATATATCTATGTATATATATATCTGTGTATATATATATACATATGTATATATTTATATATATGTATATATATATTTATATATATATGTAATAAGATTCTAAGTCAGCCCCTAGTTACATTTAAAATGATCTATCATTTCACAAAAACAGAAAAGATTACAGATTTATTCTGCAGTACTTTAGTGTTTTCTTCTTCTTCCTCTCCCATTATTCATTTAAGTGAGATTGGCTTTTATTGTAATTGAGTATTTTTCCATCAATGTATTTGTACTTTTCTGTAAGTAGCTCAAGGCAATGATTATTTCCATAAACCCCAGTTTTTTAATAACCACACAAATACATAATGGAATAATAATATACAGTACATTGTCGGGTTAAAGGGCAGAATCATTCGGCCAGCATAAAACATTGTATTGGCAGACTTTTATCAGGATAATGCACATTGTCCTCACTGGATCCAGTGCATGAGGAAGTCGTATTTTGAAGGATCATGTGTCAACAACAGCATACCACTCCAGGGATAGGTACCTACCACTGAACAAGTAGCATACCATTCCAGGGATAGTTACCTAGCGCTGAACAACAGTAGCATACCATTCCAGTGATAGTTACCTAGTGCTGAACAACAGTAGCATACCACTCTAGGGATAGTTACCTACCGCTGAACAACAGTAGCATACCACTCCAGGAATAGGTACCTACTGCTGAACAACAGTAGCATACCACTCCAGGGATAGGTACCTACTGCTGAACAACAGTAGCATACCACTCCAGGGATAGGTACCTACCGCTGAACAACAGTAGCATACCACTCTAGGGATAGTTACCTACCGCTGAACAACAGTAGCATACCACTCCAGGGATAGGTACCTACCACTGAACAACAGTAGCATACCACTCTAGGGATAGGTACATACCGCTGAACAACAGTAGCATACCACTCTAGGGATAGTTACCTACCGCTGAACAGCATACCATTGGCCACTTTTCGATCTCAGGAACACTTCCTCAGACACTTAAAATAGCATTAAGAGTAAAACGCTGAATTAAAATAGTATCAAGGACAGTGTAATAGAACTGCATCACAGGCTTGTTAACAAGTCTTATACACATTTATAGTTAATTTGAACTGCATGAACTCAAGGGCAGAATCATTACGCCAGCACAAAACATTGTACTGGCAGACTTTTATCAGGATAATGCACATTGTCCTCACTGGATCCCGTGCATTGACGCAGATTTTGTCTGAGAGGAAGTTGTATTTTGAAGGATCATGTGACTTTTGTTTAACTCACATAACAGAATATTCATAACGATGTCATATAGACCAGTCTCTGCAAGATATAACCGTGAATAAACAACTAAAATATAAGCTTTGATTAATACAAGACGGATTTAAAATACTTTTTTTTCTGTCTGAAGCGTTGTTTTTCCGACCTGAGCGTTGATCTGAAATCAAGGAGGCCTATAACAATTCGATGTAATAAAATTGTATCGACCAAAGCTTGACTAAAATAAAGATGTTACTGTTAGGCTATCATAAATATGTCCCGTTACTTTAAAGCGGAAACTCCCCGGAGAAGTGGGCAACGTTATAACATGTTAGCTATAGCTAAGTGTACAAACAGCATTAGACCGTGACGTTGTTTTGTATAATTAACTAAGTGTAGACTGCTTACCGTTAAAGGAGATAGTTCCTCTCGTGTGTCTCTGTAGCTCCAGTGACTATTGATAAGTCCAGCGTGCAGCAGCATGTCACCGCTGTCAGCATGTTGGGCGGAGCCAGTTTCTGCTGTTCAGTCGACCTGCAGGAGAGTGTCATCTATCTGTCTGTCTGTCTATCTGTCTATCTCTTTAGGTGGGCGTATGCCCATATCTACTGATATCACAGCTTACTTCTATGCTTTTATTCAAGCAGTATTTTTACACTGTGGCATGGGCCTACTTTTACTTACAGTTCTTTTTTAACAGTTGCTAACAAGCATTTACTTATACATAGGATACTTTGTCTAAACTCTTACCACAGCAACTCAATAGTTAATTTTCTGCTCAAAACCACATTGTGTTCATTAAGCGTACATAGTGAATGAGTCATCTTTACTTTATAGAGTACAACAAATAGTCACATAATTGCTGCAGTAAAAACAAGATGAAATTACTGCCAGTGATCAACAAAACATCCAAGATACAAGGCCTTTGGTCCCAAGTGTGTGTAAATAAAATACAGTAAAAATGGCACGGAAGGGGAAACACAAAAATAGTCCTGTACAATCTCTACAATCTTCAGCATTTGGCCACACCCTTTCATCCACATCACATCTTATGTTGCCTCTCCTTATTCAGATATTTTTTTCAATCATCAGTTCATTCAGAAATGCTTATCAGCTTTTTGTAGTTGCAGAAGCAGAGGCTCTAAACTATATTTAAGGTTTTGGACATTATGTATTCATTTCTAGCATGCTGTGTGCAAGAGTTTGTGAATAAGTCAAAAAAGATCCATCATTTTGGTTTTGGGTAGGCGTAGTATACCACTCTAGGGATAGGTACCTACTGCTGAACAGCATACCATCGGCAACTTTTTGATCTCGGCATCACTCCCTGTATCACAGTCTAGCTTGTTAACAAGTCTTATACACGTTTATCGTTAATTTGAACTGCATTAACTCACACATGAATGAAAACAATAAAGAGAGAGAACATCTTGAAAGAGGACTTGACTGCAGCGTCCGGCTCGTATCCTCAATCTCTGATGACGAATGACTGTAAAACAAACAAAATTAAAGCTGCAAGCAGCGATAGACGAGCCCTCGCAGCTTCCCGCGTTTTGGGAGTACTGGCGGAATGCCAGCATACACGGCCGCGAATGTCTTTCACCATCAGACAACGCATCTCGGAGTTTAACATATTTTTCCCGCTGGATTGTTCGATGCTGGAAATTATGTAGTGCAAATATTATGTGACGCTAGAGAACACGTGCAAACCACATCATGTAAATGTCATGTAAATCAGATTCCGTCTGTCACATAACGCTGACTTCCTGTTGCCTGTAGGTGGCGCTACAACTTTGAGTGAAAATTGGCTTGTAGACATCCTCAGGCAATGACTGTTATCAAGTATGGCAAGTCTGGGACAGATTTAAGCAAGTCCAGTGGAGTTACATCAGCTTGTTTGATGGCGAATCATGTAAAATAGCCGCCACGCCGCGGCTACGCCATTCCATCAAACGTAAAGCTTTTAGCAACTTTTAATTATTATTGCATAGGTCTTTAGATTGTACTGACCACATTTGAAGTAAATCTGACAAAGTCCCTGGGAGGAGTTCGTTAAAGTATAATGACTAGAAATCAAGGGAAAATTAACACAAAAATCTAATTGGCCAACTTCCTGTTAATTTTAGAGCATGGTCCCAGGAGACTTTTTTTTAAAGTCTCCATGTGATACATGTGCCGACCAAATTTCATACATGTAGGTCAAACGTAGCACTGGGGCTGCGTTTTTGAATATTTGTAGGGGGCGCTATCGAAGCAATTTGAAACGGTCAAGCCAAAAAGCCATATGAAATATTTATTTCCATCACCTATGACACCTGTGCAAAGGCTTGTTGAGCATCCTAAGCCACATAAAAATAAGCTTCATTTTTCATGGCGAATGACGCATTGCCATGGCAACAGCATTTAGCGACAACTCATAATATTCATTTTGAAGCATCATCAATGTCTTATGGCTTACCTTACCAAATTAAAGAATGATCTGGGCAACTTCCTAGTAAGAGTACATCAAAGTATAAAACTTGTCATTTTCTTTTGCCAGTAGCTGGCGCTATGACTTTGTGAAAATGTTGGCATGGAAATGTGCTCAAGACTGGACCAGCATCATGCATAACAAGTTTGGGGCAGATTGAATAAAGTACCTTGGAGTTACAACAACTTCCTCTTTCATGTGAAACGGCACAAAATGTGCGTGACATGGGCGCCACATAAAACGAAGGTTGTTCAATGTCAGTAGACCATTTTTGCAACTTTTCATCATTAAAGTCTATAGATCATCCTGACCAAATTTGAACTTGATCGCATAAATTCTGTGAGAGGAGTTTGTTAAAGTACAATGCCTTAAAACGATGAAAAACGCCTAAAAATGCCTAAAATGGGAGTATTACTGTATCGCCCCCTAGTGGTTGTATGCAAACAAAGTTTGAGGGTATTTTACAGAACACAATGTGGACATATACTACAGATTTCGTGATGATAGGCCACATGGTTTTGAAGTTATATATATATATTGCTGTAGAAGGCCACGCCCTTATGAAATTCATTGGTCCATATATTCCTATTGCAATAAGATATCAACAAGCTTTTAGGAAATATTGATGATATAGATCCAATAATGATCCACAGCAAATTTGGTACCAATCAGTCTCAGCTTGTAGGAGGAGTTTGTAAAAATGTGTTTTTCACAAAATTCAAAATGGAGTAAAATATTGGTAGGCGGAGCTTAGGGGTCTGATTGGCCTTTTTGTAGAGTAAGTGGAGGTGGACATGTGTGTCAAATTTCAAGTAAATCGGACACAATTGGTAAGAGTTGACGCAAGGCGTTGCCGGTCAGACTTCTAGGGGGTGCTAGCGAGCAATTTTTTCATACCCATGGGGCCCATAAATTATCAAATTTTCCCTCAGTCCTGGTATGCTTGCCAAATATGGGAAGTTTTGGGATATGATAAAGCCCCCAAAAAAGCGATTCATTTGAGAGAAAAAGAATAATAATAATAATTAAAGCTGCAAGCAGCATTGATCGGGCCCTCGCAACGTCACACACGTCGAGGGTACTGGCAGGACTCTGGTTGATGCGGCAATGCATTTCTGTGACCATCATACACTGCATGCACAAGTTAGATGATATTTCCTGCGTCGACCAGCAGCATAGCAAGACCATGTTGCCAGGTCTTAAGCCTCAAATGTTTTGAGTGTACCTCCGATACAATCATAAATGTAAGCCTGTTAAGATCATTAAGAAAATGAACGTGTGAATGTGCTTCAGTATTTGTAACATAACAGACTGTCAGGTTACTGGGATGGAGTTCAACTCCCTGCAGTGTCCTACTGATTATATTTGGACTTACATGAAAGTTAACAGAACAGCAGTGTCATTTGTTTTTACTTGAACACTTTAATTTGACACTGTTTTCATTTTAAGCTCTTCTGTAACTTTAGATTGTAGTGTGAAGCATTCATTGTAACATTTAACCTGATTCTCATGTAGAAGCTCTAGACAGATCATTTATACTAATGCCCACTGACATGGTTTGAAAAACACTGTTGATTAACTTTTGTTCTCCAAGCATCTTAGTTTGCACATATTTAGATCAGAGAAGTCTTTTTCTCATGGTGTGCCCACAAACCCTGTTTGGGCCGCTGTTATTATAGAATTCTGTTTACGTCCGTGGTTGACAGTAGGTGGCGCTATGACTATGAGTTAATATTGGCATGCAGAAGTCCTAAAATCACGACAGCAATCAAGCATGTCAAGTTTGGGGCAGTTTTGACAAAGTAAGGTTGAGTTACAAAAGCTGGATGGATGATGGCGAATCATGTAAAATTGCCGCGACACCAAGTCCATGTTATCCGATGAAACATCAAGCTTTTAGTAACTTTTAATCGTTACGGTCTTTAGGTTGTTCTGACCAAATTCTAAGCTGATCGGATTATTTCCCTAGGAGGAGTTCGTAGTGCAGCACCTGGAAAAGGAAATAAAACCACAAGAAATTCATACAAAATTCAAATTGGCTGACTTCCGGTTGGGTTTAGAGCATGGACCATCAAGACTTTTTTTTAAGTCTACATGTGATACACCTGCTTACTTAATTTCATACATCTAGGTGAAACATACTGCGAGGGCTGCATCGTCAAAATATTGTAGGGGGTGCTATCGAGCCGAGTTGCCACTCTGAAGCATTAAAATCACATCAGATAACTACATTCAGGATTTTAAATGTGTGTGACAAGTTTGATTTTGTTTTGAGTATTTTTAGTTCCTCAAAAACACCTTTGTTTTTCATGGCGAGGAATGCATCGCCACGGCAACGGCATTTCACGAAACAACAAGCTTTGAGTAACTTTTAATCACAAAGGTCTTTAGATTGTTCTGACCAAATTCTAAGTTGATCTGATTAGTTCCCTGGGAGGAGTTCGTTAAAGTAGAGCACCTGGAAATTGAAAAAATGACACTAGAAATTCAGACTAAATTCAAAATGGCTGACTTCCGGTTGGGTTTAGGGCATGGCCCCAAGAGACTTTTATTTAAGTCCACATGTGATACATGTGCCTACCAAATTTTGTTAATCTATGTGAAACGTACTGCGAGGGCTGCTTCGTCGAAATTTTGTAGGGGGCGCTATTGAGCCGATTTAACACTCTGATTGAATAAAATCATATTATAGAACTACATTTTGGCCTTGTGATCTGTGTGTCAAGTTTGCTTGTGTTTCGAGCTTTTTTAACCTCTCCAAATGACCATCGTTTTTCACGGCGAAGACTGCGTTACCACGGCAACGGCGTTCGACGAAACATCAAAAGCTTAGAGAACTGTCATTATGAACTTCTTACATTTGTGTGGAACAAATTTGATGTTGATCTGATTTTCCAACTAAGAGAAACAAGCCAAAGTATAAAGACTTTAACTTACTGTTGCCAGTAGGTGGCGCTATGACTATGATTATAAATTGGCTTGCAGATGTCTTCAGGCCTGGAGTTTAATCAAACATGTGAAATCTGGTAAAGATCTGATGATGTGGAGTCGAGTTACATCAGTTTATTCGTTCATGGCGAAGGATCGAAATTCGCAGAGCCGCCACGTCGCCACGCTTCGACAACTTCCTACAATTTTCACAATGAAGCATTATCAAGGTCTTAAGGCTTTTGTGACAAAATTTGAGAGGGATCCGATTAATCTGTGAGCAGTAGGGTGTCAAAGTACACAACCTATGACTTCCTGTTGCCACTAGGTGGCGCTATTACTATGATTCTAAATTGTCATATACATGTGTTCAGGGTCAGGATGTTATGACATATGAGAAATTTGGAGCAGATTAGGCAATGTACAGCCGAGTTACAACAACTTCCTGTTTCATGGCGAATGGTGTTTTTTTGCCGCCACGCCACGGACACATAGTTCAATAACTTTTTGATCTTTGAGTATCGTTTCACTGCCAAGGTCTCAAGAGCATACTGACCAAATCTGAAGGCAATCGGGTTTAATCTCTAGGAGGAGTTCGTTAAAGTACGGCGCCTTGAAACGATCCAAAAACGTCATAAAATTCAAAATGGCCGCCTTCCTGTTTGGTTTAGGATATACCTCCTTTTGACTTTTTTGTGCGTCCCATCACGTTCCACATACCGACCAAATTTCATACAGCTAGGTGAAACCCAAAGTTGGGGCTACTCTGTAGGGGGCGCTATCGAGCCAAAATGTCATGCCGCAGCTGGACACCCCAATAATACTGGAATTTTCACCACGATTGAATTTTGTGCCAAATTTCAAAAGATTCCCAGTATCCCAAGCACCTCCTTTTTGCGATGAAACTGGTACGATAATAATAATAATAATAATTAAAGCTGCAAGCAGCATTGATCGGGCCCTCGCAACATCACACACGTCGAGGGTACTGGCAGGACTCTGGTTGATGCGGCAATGCATTTCTGTGACCATCATACACTGCATGCACAAGTTAGATGATATTTCCTGCGTCGACCAGCAGCATAGCAAGACCATGTTGCCAGGTCTTAAGCCTCAAATGTTTTGAGTGTACCTCCGATACAATCATAAATGTAAGCCTGTTAAGATCATTAAGAAAATGAACGTGTGAATGTTCTTCAGTATTTGTAACATAACAGACTGTCAGGTTACTGGGATGGAGTTCAACTCCCTGCAGTGTCCTACTGATTATATTTGGACTTACATGAAAGTTAACAGAACAGCAGTGTCATTTGTTTTTACTTGAACACTTTAATTTGACACTGTTTTCATTTTAAGCTCTTCTGTAACTTTAGATTGTAGTGTGAAGCATTCATTGTAACATTTAACCTGATTCTCATGTAGAAGCTCTGGACAAATCATTTATACTAATGCCCACTGACATGGTTTGAAAAACACTGTTGATTAACTTTTGTTCTCCAAGCATCTTAGTTTGCACATATTTAGATCAGAGAAGTCTTTTTCTCATGGTGTGCCCACAAACCTTGTTTGGGCCGCTGTTATTATAGAATTCTGTTTACGTCCGTGGTTGCCAGTAGATGGCGCTATGACTATGAGTTAATATTGGCATGCAGAAGTCCTAAAATCACGACAGCAATCAAGCATGTCAAGTTTGGGGCAGTTTTGACAAAGTAAGGTTGAGTTACAAAAGCTTGATGGATGATGGCGAATCATGTAAAATTGACGCTACACCAAGTCCATGTTATCCGATGAAACATCAAGCTTTTAGTATCTTTTAATCGTTAAGGTCTTTAGGTTGTTCTGACCAAATTCTAAGCTGATCGGATTATTTCCCAGGAGGAGTTCGTAGTGCAGCACCTGGAAAAGGAAATAAAACCACAAGAAATTCATACAAAATTCAAATTGGCTGACTTTCGGTTGGGTTTAGAGCATGGACCACCAAGACTTTTTTTTAAGTCTACATGTGATACACCTGCTTACTTAATTTCATACATCTCGGTGAAACGTACAGCGAGGGCTGCATCGTCGAAATATTGTAGGGGGCGCTATCGAGCTGAGTTGCCACTCTGAAGCATTAAAATCACATCAGATAACTACATTCAGGATTTTAAATGTGTGTGACAAGTTTGATTTTGTTTTGAGTATTTTTAGCCCCTCAAAAACACCTTTGTTTTTCATGGCGAGGAATGCATCGCCACGGCAACGGCATTTCATGAAACAACAAGCTTTGAGTAACTTTTAATCACAAAGGTCTTTCGATTGTTCTGACCAAATTCTAAGTTGATCTGATTAATTCCCTGGGAGGAGTTCGTTAAAGTAGAGCGCCTGGAAATTGCAAAAACGACACTAGAAATTCAGACAAAATTCAAAATGGCTGACTTCCGGTTGGGTTTAGGGCATGGCCCCAAGATACTCTTCTTTGAGTCCACATGTGATACATGTGCCTACCAAATTTCGTTAATCTATGTGAAACGTACTGCGAGGGCTGCTTCGTCGAAATTTTGTAGGGGGCGCTATTGAGCCGATTTGACACTCTGATTGAATAAAATCATATTATATAACTACATTTTGGCCTTGTGATCTGTGTGTCAAGTTTGCTTGTGTTTCGAGCTTTTTTAACCTCTCCAAATGACCATCGTTTTTCACGGCGAAGACTGCGTTACCACGGCAACGGCGTTCGACAAAACATCAAAAGCTTGGAGAACTGGCATTATGAACTTCTTACATTTGTGTGGAACAAATTTGATGTTGATCTGATTTTCCAACTAAGAGAAACAAGCCAAAGTATAAAGACTTTAACTTACTGTTGCCAGTAGGTGGCGCTATGACTATGATTCAAAATTGTCATATACATGTGTTCAGGGTCAGGATGTTATGACATCTGAGAAATTTGGAGCAGATTAGGCAATGTACAGCCGAGTTACAACAACTTCCTGTTTCATGGCGAATGGTGTTTTTTTGCCGCCACGCCACGGACACATAGTTCGATAACTTTTTGATCTTTGAGTATCGTTTCACTGCCAAGGTCTCAAGAGCATACTGACCAAATCTGAAGGCAATCGGGTTTAATCTCTTGGAGGAGTTCGTTAAAGTAGAGCACCTGGAAATTGAAAAAATGACACTAGAAATTCAGACTAAATTCAAAATGGCTGACTTCCGGTTGGGTTTAGGGCATGGCCCCAAGAGACTTTTATTTAAGTCCACATGTGATACATGTGCCTACCAAATTTTGTTAATCTATGTGAAACGTACTGCGAGGGCTGCTTCGTCGAAATTTTGTAGGGGGCGCTATTGAGCCGATTTAACACTCTGATTGAATAAAATCATATTATAGAACTACATTTTGGCCTTGTGATCTGTGTGTCAAGTTTGCTTGTGTTTCGAGCTTTTTTAACCTCTCCAAATGACCATCCTTTTTCACGGCGAAGACTGCGTTACCACGGCAACGGCGTTCGACGAAACATTAAAAGCTTAGAGAACTGGCATTATGAACTTCTTACATTTGTGTGGAACAAATTTGATGTTGATCTGATTTTCCAACTAAGAGAAACAAGCCAAAGTATAAAGACTTTAACTTACTGTTGCCAGTAGGTGGCGCTATGACTATGATTAAAAATTGGCTTGCAGATGTCTTCAGGCCTGGAGTTTAATCAAACATGTGAAATCTGGTAAAGATCTGATGATGCGGAGTCGAGTTACATCAGTTTATTCGTTCATGGCGAAGGATCGAAATTCGCAGAGCCGCCACGTCGCCACGCTTCGACAACTTCCTACAATTTTCACAATGAAGCATTATCAAGGTCTTAAGGCTTTTGTGACAAAATTTGAGAGGGATCCGATTAATCTGTGAGCAGTAGGGTGTCAAAGTACACAACCTATGACTTCCTGTTGCCACTAGGTGGCGCTATTACTATGATTCTAAATTGTCATATACATGTGTTCAGGGTCAGGATGTTATGACATATGAGAAATTTGGAGCAGATTAGGCAATGTACAGCCGAGTTACAACAACTTCCTGTTTCATGGCGAATGGTGTTTTTTTGCCGCCACGCCACGGACACATAGTTCGATAACTTTTTGATCTTTGAGTATCGTTTCACTGCCAAGGTCTCAAGAGCATACTGACCAAATCTGAAGGCAATCGGGTTTAATCTCTAGGAGGAGTTCGTTAAAGTACGGCGCCTTGAAACGGTCCAAAAACGTCATAAAATTCAAAATGGCCGAATTCCTGTTTGGTTTAGGATATACCTCCTTTTGACTTTTTTGTACGTCCCATCACGTTCCACATACCGACCAAATTTCATACAGCTAGGTGAAACCCAAAGTTGGGGCTACTCTGTAGGGGGCGCTATCGAGCCAAAATGTGATGCCGCAGCTGGACACCCCAATAATACTGGAATTTTCACCACGAATGAATTTTGTGCCAAATTTCAAAAGATTCCCAGTATCCCAAGCACCTCCTTTTTGCGATGAAACTGGTACGATAATAATAATAATAATAATAATAATAATAATAATAATAATAAAAAACATTAGAATAACAATAGGTCCTCCGCTCCGACTACATCGGTGCTCGGGCCCTAATAATAAAAAACATTAGAATAACAATAGGTCCTCCGCTCCGACTACGTCGGTGCTCGGGCCCTAATAATAATAATAAAAAACATTAGAATAACAATAGGTCCTCCGCTCCGACTACGTCGGTGCTCGGGCCCTAATAATAAAAAACATTAGAATAACAATAGGTCCTCCGCTCCGACTACGTCGGTGCTCGGGCCCTAATAATAATAATAATAATAATAAAAAACATTAGAATAACAATAGGTCCTGCGCTCCGACTACGTCGGTGCTCGGGCCCTAATAATAATAATAATAATAAAAAACATTAGAATAACAATAGGTCCTCCGCTCCGACTACGTCGGTGCTCGGACCCTAATAAAAAACATTAGAATAACAATAGGTCCTCCGCTCCGACTACGTCGGTGCTCGGGCCCTAATAATAAAAAACATTAGAATAACAATAGGTCCTCCGCTCCGACTACGTCGGTGCTCGGGCCCTAATAATAATAATAAAAAGCATTAGAATAACAATAGGTCCTCCGCTCCGACTACGTCGGTGCTCGGGCCCTAATAATAAAAAACATTAGAATAACAATAGGTCCTCCGCTCCGACTACGTCGGTGCTCGGGCCCTAATAATAATAATAAAAAACATTAGAATAACAATAGGTCCTCCGCTCCGACTACGTCGGTGCTCGGGCCCTAATTAAAGCTGCAAGCAGCGATGAACGGGCCCTCGCATCTTTGCGTACGTCGAGGGTACTTGCAAGACCTCAGCTTACGCGGCCAAGAATGTCTGCGACCATCGGACAATGCGACCAGGAGTTAGACGTTTTTATCCTGCTTGGAGTATTTGACCCTGGAAATTGAGCTTTGCAAATAGTCCTCCACTTCTTGCAACCACTGTGTGGCGCTAAACAACGTCCATCAACATGCATTATGTTGCTCTATATCAAGTGTAGACAACATCATGTAACTATCATGTGAATCGGATATTGTTTGTCAAATAACACAGATTTCCTTTCGTCATCAGGTGGCGCTTTGACTTAGATGAAAAATTGGCTTGTAGACATCCTCAGGCCATGACTGCTATCAAGCACGGCAAGTTTGGGACAGAATTGAGTGTCCAGTGGAGATACATCAGCTTGCTGTTTCATGGGGAGTCACGTAAAATGGCCGCCACGCCACGGCTACACCAATCAATCAAACGTAAAGCTTTTGATAACTTTTAATCACCAAGGTCTTTAGATTGTACTGACCAAATTTGAAGTGGATCTGAAAAACTCCCTAGGAGGAGTTTGTTAAAGTATAGCACCTAGAAATGGTCAAAAATGAATGGAAAATTCACACAAAGATCAAAATTGCAGACTTCCAGTATGGTTTACAGCATAGTCTCAAGATACTTTTTTTAAATCCACATATGGTACATGTGCCTACTAAATTTCATGCATGAGGCTGGGGCTGCTTTGTTGAAAATTTGCAGGGGGCTTTGTTGAAAATTTGCAAGTTCCATGAGTTTTTGAGTATCCCAAGATACAAAACAATCTATCCAAAGGAGCTTTCCCGATTCTCTCTTATAGTCAAACGTCTGTCTCCTGAATCAAATAAATCATCTAAGCAACAAGTCCATACACTACTTCACGGTGATCTAGCAATAGCTTGTCTTAACAACTGGTTTGAAATGCACAGCTAACAGTATGAAAGCACAGCTAACAGTATGAAAGCAAAGCTAACGATTATTATGCTAATGCTAACGGCTAATCGCGATTAGCAACACAACTTGTTTTACACTATAACATTTAGTCACATTGTAGAAAACA
The DNA here is from genome assembly GCF_023349555.1 of Cebidichthys violaceus. NCBI lineage: Eukaryota > Metazoa > Chordata > Actinopteri > Perciformes > Stichaeidae > Cebidichthys > Cebidichthys violaceus. Next base: position 1,739,076 of record NW_027176964.1, read on the forward strand.
ATTCCAAACTTGTATTTACCTTTGGTATATCACAACAGTCCAAACCATACGATAACTGGTCGTCAGCCATTAAGTTATGAACATTATTGCACTCTCACAATAGTCACTGTTCACTTGATGGTGATAACTCGCTTCTCCATTTCTCTAACACACTGAACCTGGCCGCATACGACTAAGACCCAGCCCTCTACATGAGAATGGGCTTGGATTGGCTGTTAGTTTCAGGACAAGCCAATTAAACAAAGTCAAAACAAAGATTGACATATCATACTGCTACACAAGTTAGGCTGTTAGGGAGAACACATGTTCTGAATCATGTACCTATCAAACAAACTATGCTCATTTGCATGAACTGCAACTTTTGAACTGTAAAGATTATGAGTCTCTTATTGAAATACATTTTATCCACCCATATCTATTTTTACCCATACTTGTACAGTTTTAACTTGGTTTTAGAAAACTATTTATATCCTGATGTCTGAATTCATTTTTAACAAGGGCTACTCCAATATTCTACTAGTTCCTGTATCCACTATGTGGCGCTAGAGAACACATGCAAACATGCATTATGTTGCTCTACATCAAGTCCTCTTTTAGGGTCTATATCAAGTGTAGACAACATCATGTAAATGACATGTGAATCGGATATTGTTTGTCAAATAACACAGATTTCCTTTCGCCATGAGGTGGCGCTTTGACTTGTATGGAAAATTGGCTTGTAGACACCCTCAGGCCATGACTGGTATCAAGCATGGCAAGTTTGGGACAGATTTGAACAAGTCCAGTGGAGATACATCAGCTTGCTGTTTCATGGGGAGTCATGTAAAATGGCCGCCACACCACGGCTACACCATTCAATCAAACATAAAGAATTTGATAACTTTTAATCACCAAGGTCTTTAGATTGTACTGACCAAATTTGAAGTGGATCTGCAAAATTCCCTAGGAGGAGTTTGTTAAAGTATAGTGCCTAGAAATGGTCAAAAATGAATGGAAAATTCAAACAAAAATCAAAATAGCAGACTTCCAGTATAATTTAGAGCATAGTCTCAAGAGACTTTTTTTTAAGTCTCCATGTGATACATGTGCCTATTGAATGTCATACATCTAGGTGAAATGTACCGCTGGGGCTGCTCTTTTGAATATTAGTAGGGGGCGCTGTCAAGGCAATTTGTAAAAGAAAAGGCAAAACCCCATATTAGTTATTTATGTTTATCACCTATGACACATGTGCAAAGTTCCATGACTATTTGTTCATCCTAAGCCACAGAAAACTGAGCTTCCATTTCACGGTGAATAATGCGTTGCCATGGCAACATATTTTAACGAAAACTCATGATGAAGTATCATAAATGTCTTAAGGCTTTCCTCAGAAAAAGTGAGGTCCATCAGAGCAACTGGCTTGGAGGAGTACATCAAAGTATAAAACGTGTCATTTCCTTTTGCCAGTAGGTGGCGCTATGACTTTGAGAACATTTCGGCATGGAAATGTGCTCAAGCCTGAAATAGCATTATGCATAACAAATTTTGGGCAGATTGGACAATGTACCTTGGAGTTACAACAACTCCCTCTTTCATAGCGAATGGCACAAAATGTGAGCAAAGTGGGCGCACACCACGTCAAGGTCGTTCAATGGAAACTCACCATTTTGATGTATTTTCATCACAAAGGTCTTTAAATTGTCCTGACCAAATTTGATGTTGATCGCATAAACTGTAGGAGGAGTTTGTCAAAATACACAAAGCCTGAAAATGTAGTTTAATGGGAGTCGCATAAAACGCCACGCCACAGCTACGGCATTCCATCAAACATAAAGCTTTTGATAACTTTTAATCACAAAGGTCTTTGGATTGTACTGTCCAAATGTGAAGTGGCTCTGACAAAGTCCCTAGGAGGAGTTCGTTAAAGTATAGCGACTAGAAATCAAGGGAAAATTCACACATAAATCAAAATGGCCGACCTTTGGTTCATTTTAGAGCATGGTCCCAAGAGACTTTTTTTTAAGTCTCCATATGATACATGTGCCAACCAAATTTCATACATGTAGGTTAAACGAGGTGCTGGGACTGCTTTGTTGAAAATCTGCAGGGGGCGCTATCGAGACAATTTATAACGACCAAGCCAAGAATCCACATGAGATCTTTAATTTCATCACCTACGACATATGTACAAAGTTTCATGAGTTTTTGAGTATCCCAAAACACAGAAAAATCTGCTTGCTTTTTCATGGCGAAGAAAGCGTTGACACGGCAACAGAGTTATACGAAAACTCACAATATTCACGATGAACTATCATCAATGTCTAAAGACTTTCTTTCTAAAATGCGAGGTTGATCTGGTGAAATGGCTAGGAGGAGTACATCAAAGTATAAAACTTGTCATTTTCCTTTGCCAGTAGGTGGCGCTATGACTATGTGAAAATTGAGGCATGGGAATGTTTTTAGGCCTGGACTAGCATCCTGCATAAGAAATTTTGGGCAGATTTGACAATGTACCTTGGAGTTACAACAACTTCAATTTTCATGAAAAATGTACCAAAATGGATGCCACGCCTAGCCATGGTTGTTTCATGAAAACTCATGATTTTAGTCACCTTTCATTATAAAAGTCTTAAGATTGTGCTGACCAAATTTGAAGCCGATCGCATAAATGCTGTAGGAGTAGTTTGTGAAAATACAAAGCCTGAAAATGGGAAAAATGGCCAAAAAGAGCTAACTACTGTAGCGTCCCCTAGTGGCTGAAGGACATGAAAATGTGAGGGTACGTCACAGGCTGCTATGTGGACACTTGTCTCAAATTCTGTGATGATTAGCACAATGGTTTCAAAGTTAGGTTGATTGATGTACAGAGCCACGCCCCTTATACGTTCATTGGTCCATATCTTCTTTACACGATAAGTTATCAACACGTTTTTGGGGGGCTTTTGATGAAATTGAATGAATAATGATCCACATGGTAGCAATCTGACACTGCATTTAGGAGCAGTTTGCAAAAATGTGTTTTTCACAAAAGTCAAAATGGTGGAAATCTGAATGGGCGGAGCTTCATGATTAGAGTGTATTGAGTGTAGAGCAAATTCAAGTGAACATGCGTGTCAAATTTCAAGTCAATCGGACATGTTGGGTGAAGGGCGTGGTCTCTTAAGCTGTAGGAGGCGTTAGTGAGCCATTTTTTAATACCACAAAAATGGGACCCATAAAATCTCAAATTTTCACGCAGCCCTGATACGTCTGCCAAATTTGGGGAGTTTTTGAATATGATAAAGCCCTGAAAAATGTGATTTAAGAGGCAAAATAATAATAATAATAATTCTTTGAATTTCAATAGGGCCTTCGACCCGACTTCGTCGTGCTCAGGCCCTAATCAAAGCTGCGAGCAGCGATGAACGGGCCCTCGCATCCTCCCGCACGTCGGGGGTGCTGGCGGGGACTCCAGCCGGCATGGCCGTGAACGTCCGCGAACGTCGGACAGCGCGTCCGCGAGTCGGAATTTGTTTTCCCGCGTGGACCGCCTGACGCTGGAAATTATGCTTTTCAAATAGTCCACCGCGTCCTGTGGCGCTACAAAACATGCGCAAACATGCATTATGTTGCTCTATATCAAGTGTAAACCACATCTTGTAAAAGTCATGTAAATCGGATGCCGTTTGTCAGAAAACACAGATTTCCTTTTGCCAGCAAGTGGCATTGTGAGTATTAGTGAAAATTAGCTTGTAGACATCCTCAGGCCATGAGTGTTATCAAGCATGGGAAGTTTAGGACCGTTTGGAACAAGTTACATCAGCTTTTTTGATGGGGAATCACGTAAAGTAGCCGCCCGCTACGGCTAAGCCATTCAACCAAACGTAAAGCTTTTAATAATTTTTAATCACAAAGGTTCTCAGATTGTAGGCTACTGACCAAATTTGAAGAGGATCAGACAAATTCCCTAGGAGGAGTTTGTTAAAGTATAGCGACTACAAATGCACAAAAATCGATCAAAAAATGACACAAAAATCTAAATCATTGCTGACTTCCGGTATGGTTTGGAGCATGGCCCCAAGAGACTTTTCTTGAAAGAAGGTGATGCAAGTTTTAACCACACTGGCCAAACTTCTGGTCCACTGGAGAGTGTCTGACCAAAAGGATGTTTGGGAGTATTTAGTTGCCAACTAGAGAGTGGTGATATAGTGAATATAATATAGTGAATTTTCTGTTGTGTTTTTAGACGAGGAAATCTGTTATTGTCACTGTAAAGACACCTGTAAGCCTTGGAAGAAGGTCTCTCTAGTGTTCATCTTCCCACGAAATACTTTGATGACACTTTGTAATTGTTCACGACCAGATTTGTATTTTAATCACAGATTTTCCACTTTTATTTGAGTGAACCGTGTTCAATACTGCCTATGGTTCACATTGAACTATGTATAATGCTGAGATATAGCCAGTTTGATGAGTGCAGGACTAAATGTGTCATTATGCACATAGTTACATACAGATTAATGACCGACCACGTTCCTCTCCTTTTCCTCAAAAAGCAAATACCACATGACCAAACAAAGACCTTTTTAATGTTATGAAACGGCCAACATGTCAATACAAGCGAGTGTAATGAGGAGGCTCTGGTTGGAACAGTCAGGCTACTTATTCACAATCTTAAACTCATAGCATTATTTTAGCGCCATTTGAAAAAACTCAGTAAATTAGTAAATATATACATATATATACATATTTATACATATACATATATTTCTATACATATATATATATATATACATACAGTATACATATATATATACATACAGTATATATATATATATATATATATATATATATATATATATATATATATATATATATATATATGATTGACTATTGTATCTGAAGTTTTGTGTGTGTGTGTGTGTGTGTGTGTGTGTGTGTGTGTGTGTGTGTGTGTGTGTGTATGTGTGTGAGTGAGACACAATTGTTCCGTGTTCTAATTTATGCAGAGTCCTGTCACTCAAGATGTCACTGACATCTTGAGTGACAGGACTCCTTCTACTACTAGAAGGTATTCTCTACATATTGGACAAACCACTTGGAAGTCACACAGTGGAGCTGATCGGATTAGAGATACTACTTAGAGTTTCTTCTCATTATATCTAACTTTCTGATACCAGTGGATCATCAAGAAACATCGGGAAATGTCCATCGTTCGTGGAAGGAGAAGACGATGCCACTTTTCACATTATGACTGTTGTTTAATGACTTTCATGAATAGCTTTTGTTTGTTAGTTTAGCTGTAAAGATTAGTTCAAGTCTTGCAGCAGGTATACGGTAGGTATAGGTCTCTCTCTCTCCTCTCTCACAGGTACACACACCTATTGGGGTAAGTTTTTCCTCTTTGATTTTCTTTTATTGTTATTTTGTTATAGTCAGTGCTTGAAGTGGAAAAAAGTGACAGTTCTCCCTTTATTCAAATGTTGGCGTGTGTACTGGCCGGTTTCAGCTATCTTTTACTATCTCTCTACTTCATTTATTCTTTCTTTAAGCATGTTTTAGCCTTCTGCCTCGTTCATAATCATGTTGAGATTTTATCATTATATTATTATACTTGGGCTATGCATCTTCTATAGCAGCCCTGTAACACTCCAATAATAACTGTAACATTGGAGGGTTCAGGTGGTACCTTTGTAAATTGACCCATAGTGTTAATACTTAAAGTGATTTCCTGTGATATTTGTAGCCTGTAGTGTTGCTTTTAGATATATTATAGGATGTCTATACAACCTGAAATCAACAGTAGCAGCCAGACAGGCAGTTTTGCATAAAGAGCTGAGGTGTGTGAACTATACATTGTGGTTTTAGGAGCAGACTCTCAATCAGGATGCTCAATTATTGAAGGTGTAACGATACACGTATTGTATTGAACCCTTCGGTAAGGGGCTCAGGGTTCGGTAAGCATTACGAACCGAACAATACGTTTGAATAATATTAAATTGCTTTTGAAAAAAAATATAGCTGAAATTGGTGGAGCCACTGCGCTCAAACATGGCAACCCACCCAACGTAACGTGATGTCCTTCCCTGATTCGCCACTCACAAACAACAACAGTCTTGATTACCGATCGACTACAAGGTTAATTCAACATGGAGAACTGATAACAGGTGTTGTTGTTGATGTGAGTCGATAATGTGGATTGTGACGATGGCTTTGTTTTGTAAGTAACTCGGCAATGCTGTGTCGTAGCGGAATATGATAAATATGGCTGCGATCGTCAGGTTGCTAGCGATCTTTTAATCGATCTTTTAATCTGTTAGCATTGAATTAATTTGCAAAAAGTTGTTGGCATAAATGTGGCGAGTGGGTCTGCCTAGGAAGCGCTATATGGATATTGATATCAGAAATCATTGTATTCAAACATAAACATATGGATCAGAAATCATTATATTCAAACATAATCAAAAACATTCAATTTGGTATCCATAACAATGAGTCCTTCCATGTCATTCAATGGTGGAATCCCATGGCAAAGCGCTTTAACGTTTGCCTTTTGAAGAGTCTATATTAATATTTACTAGACGTTTTTGTCCTCATAAACATTTGAAAGTAGCGATGAACAAAACCACTGAACAGAACCAAAGAGAGATGCAAATTGATTCTACACTTGTGAAGCCATCTGCTTTTTGTTAAAGGGAGGCAAGAGTTTTGTTCAAATTCACTGTTTACTGTAATGTTTCTTAATTTAACGGCGCTCTAGCCGTCTGCCTCTCTAGCCGTCGCTCTAGCCGTCTGCCACTCTAGAAATACTTTCTGGAGCTGATCGGATTAGAGATACTACTTAGAGTTTTTTCTCATTATACCTAACTTTCTGATACCAGCGGATCATCAAGAAACATCGGGAAATGTCCATCGTTTGTGGAAGGAGAAGAGGACGCCACTTTTCACATTATGACTGGCGTTTAATGACTTTCATGAATAGCTTTTGTTGGTTAGTTTAGCTGTAAAGATTAGTTCAAGTCTTGCAGCAGGTATACGGTAGATATAGGTCTCTCTCTCTCCTCTCTCACAGGTACACACACCTATTGGGGTAAGTTTTTCCTCTTTGATTTTCTTTTATTGTTATTTTGTTATATTCAGTGCTTGAAGTGGAAAAAAGTGACAGTTCTCCCTTTATTCAAATGTTGGTGTGTTTTTATGTTTAAATATCTCTTATTGTCACTGTAAAGACACCTGTACGCCTTGGAAGAAGGTCTCTCTAGTGTTCATCTTCCCAAGAAACACTTTGTAACAAAAATGATTTTGTGGAGTTGTTCTTGCCCACTAGAGAGTTGTGTCGATTCAGCATTTTTATTTTAATCTTTTATGTTTAAATATCTGTTGTTGTTACTGTAAAGACACCTGTATGCCTTGGAAGAAGGTCTCTCTAGTGTTCATCTTCCCAAGAAGCACTTTGTAACAGAAATGATTTTGTGGAGTTGTTCTTGCCCACTAGAGAGTTGTGTCGATTCAGAATTTTTATTTCAATGTTTTATGTTTAAATATCTGTTGTTGTCACTGTAAAGACACCTGTACGCCTTGGAAGGTCTCTTTTGTGTTCATCTTCCCAAGAAACACTTTGTAACAATATTACCGTATTTTTCGGACTATAAGGTGCACCGGATTATAAGGCGCACTGTGAATTAACGTGTCTATGTTCACACATAAACCGCACCGGATTATAAGGCGCATTAAGCAAAACAACACAGTCCGGGAAATCAAACTTTATTCAACTCAGTTGTAACAACAAATACCGGTACAGAAAAATACACTCACTTATCGATTCATTCCTCTTCCACAAATCCATCGAATTCTTCATCTTCAGTGTCTGAGTGAAACAGCTGTGCGATTTCGGCATCAAGAATGCCCGAATCCCTCTCGTCATTTTCCGAGTCAGTCTTGTTGCCGTTATCGGTACTTGGCTGTTCAGTGATGATTTCAGCTTTCGTGAAACCTCGGACAATGGTTGCGACCGATGGTTACTTGTTGTGCTTATTGATCGATTTTGACTTTTAGTTTAGACATTACATTCCTGTTACGGGGCCGATCAGGTAGTGACACAGCGTACCGTAATGCTCCGAATATCCATTGAGCGGAGCGGCTTCGTTGCTTACCAAAGTCGTACTTACACATTTCGGCAGATTTTTGAGCGCATTGTACCACATAAAATCGATCAATAAGCACAACAAGTGACCATACATAAGGCGCACTGGATTATAAGGCGCACTATACATTTTTGAGAAAATTTAAGGATTTTAAGTGCGCCTTATAGTCCGAAAAATACGGTACTTTGTACTGTTTCTTGCCCACTAGAGAGTTGTGTCATATCAGCCATTTTTTATGTTTAAATATCTGTTGTTGTTCCTGTAAAGACACCTGTATGCCTTGGAAGAAGGTCTCTCTAGTGTTCATCTTCCCAAGAAACACTTTGTAACAAAAATTATTTTGTGGAGTTGTTCTTGCTCTTGTTCTTGACATGACGTCTACGTGACGTGCGGTCACCAACGCGGGTGCGACAAGTGATACAGTCACCATCGAGGGAGCTACGTGACGTGCGGTCACCAACGTGGGTGCGACAAGTGATACAGTCACCATCGAGGGAGCTACGTGACATGCGGTCACCAACGCGGGTGCGACAAGTGATACAGTCACCATCGAGGGAGCTACGTGACGTGCAGTCACCAACGCGGGTGCGACAAGTGATACAGTCACCATCGTCCTTTGCTTTGAACCCAAAACTGGAAATAAATGTATCTTATTAATTTGTAATATTCATGATGAAGTGTCTTCAATGTCATAAGGCTTTCCTTACTAAATTTGAGACTGATCTTGTCAACTGGCTAGGAGGAGTAAATAAAAGTAGAAAATGTGACATTTCATTTTGCCAGTAGGTGGCGTTATGAGTTATTGAACATTTTGGCATAGATATATGCTCATTCTTGAATTAGCATCATGCATATGTAATTTTTTGCAGATTGAATAATGTACCTTGGAGTTATAACAACTTTATTGTTCATGCCGAAGGCAAAATAGCCGCCACGTCAAGGTTTGTCAAGGTTCTTCCATGAAAACTCACCAATTTGATAACTTTTCATCACAAAGGCCTGAAGAGCATCATGACCAAATTTGAGGTTGATCCCATGAATTATTTAGGAGGAGTTCATTAAAGTACAAAGGCTGAAAACTGCAAAAAGTGACAAAAAAGCACAACATGGCGGGTTTACTGTAGTGCCCCCTAGTGGTTGAATGAAATAAAAATGTCAGGATATGTTACAGGATGCGATGCGCACATAAGCTGCAAATTTGGTGATTTTAGGACAAATGGTTGAGAAGTTGTGTATTTTGATATATAAGCCACACCCCTAAGAAGTTTATTGGTCCATATCTTGTAAACGCAAAGAGATATCAAAAAGCTTTTGATAACTTCTGATGATGTAGATCCAATAATGATTCAGAGCAAATTCGGTTTCAATCAAAATCAGCGTGTAGGAGAAGTTTGCAAAAATGTGTTTTTCACTAAATAAAAAATTGCGGAAAATCTAAGAAGGCGGAGTTTAAGGATCTGAGAGGCTTCTTTGTAGATCTAGAAGAGGTGGACATGACTTACTTGAATTTCAAGTAAATCGGACATACTGGCTGAGGGGCGTCGCCGGTCCAAATTCTAGGGGGTGCTAGAGAGCCATTTATTTACACACAAATATGCAACCTATATCTATATACATATTCACCAGGCCTGACAAGTGTGCAAAATTTGGTGAGTTTTCGAGTTAACCAACAATGAACAGACTCTTATAGGTTAATTCTTCCCATGGGCAGTTTAAAACCAGTGTGTCTCATATGTTCAGAGACCGTGACGATTATTAAGAGGAAATGGTGCATAGTTACAAAATCATTTCACCTCAGGTTAATAGCAGACCACCTCAAGGTGTTACTCAGAGTGAACCAGGGCATTCTGATGTAGCATTTAAAAATTAAAGCCCTTCAAAATCGCATGCATGAGCTAACTTCAACTCACATTCATTGGACAATTTGTCTAATTTCAGATTAGATTTTAGAGGAAATGGTGCATAGTTACAAAATCATTTCACCTCAGGTTAATAGCAGACCACCTCAAGGTGTCACTTAGAGAGAACCAGGACATTCTGATGTAGCATTTTAAAATTAAAGCCTGCATGCATGCATGTGATTTTGAAGGGCTTTAATTTGGAAATGCTACATCAGAATGTTCTGGTTCTCTCTGAGTGACACCTTGAGGTGGTCTGCTATTAACCTGAGATGAAATGATTTTGTAACTATGCACCATTTCCTCTTAAGATGCACATTTTTTGAAAGTTTTCAGTTATGTCAGTTATTCTTTAATCCAGCCCTTATTTTACTTGAAATGAGAAGAACATTTATTTATGTATAATTTATAATCCATCCAGTTTGAAAATTGTTAAAATATAATTGATGTGTACTTTATTTATTTGATTTAACAGTTGTTGACTACACAGAGACGTTACTACTACTAGACTTCTTGGATTTAACAGTTGTTGACTACACAGAGACGTTACTACTACTAGACTTCTTGAATATATATATATATACAGTTGTGGTCAAAAGTTTACATACACTTGTAAAGAACATAATGTCATGGCTCTCTTGAGTTTCCCCGTTATTTCTACAACTCTGATTTTTCTCTGATAGAGTGATTGGAACAGATACTTCTTTGTCACAAAAAACATTCATGAAGTTTGGTTCTTTCATGACTTTATTATGGGTTAACAGAAAAAGTGACAAAATCTGCTGGGTCAAAAATATACATACAGCAACATGAATTAGCAATTTTGGTGACTTAGAAAGTTGTGTCAATGAAATGAGCTTCATAGCATGGCCTCTTAACTTCTTGTGAGTGATTATGAGTGACTACAGCTGGTGACTTCTCTGAGGCCATTTAAATAGACCTCATTGGATACCAACGCCCACAAACGCTACAATGGGAAAGTCAAAGGAGTTCAGCATGGATCTGAAAAAGCGAATCATTGACTTGAACAAGTCAGGAAAGTCACTTGGAGCCATTTCAAAGCAGCTGCAGGTCCCAAGAGCAACAGTGCAAACAATTGTTTGTAAGTATAAAGTGCATGGCACTGTTTTGTCACTGCCACAATCAGGAAGAAAACGCAAGCTATCACCTGCTGCTGACAGAAAATTGGTCAGGAGGGTGAAGAGTCAACCGAGAACCACCAAAAAGCAGATCTGCCAAGAATTAGAAGCTGCTGGAACACAGGTGTCAGTGTTCACAGTCAAGCGTGTTTTGCATCTCCATGGACTGAGAGGCTGCCGTGCAAGAAGGAAGCCCTTGCTCCAAAAGCGGCACCTTAAGGCTCGACTGAAGTTTGCTGCTGATCACATGGACAAAGATAAGACCTTCTGGAGGAAAGTTCTGTGGTCAGACGAAACAAAAATCGAGCTGTTTGGCCACAATGCCCAGCAATATGTTTGGAGGAGAAAAGGTGAGGCCTTTAACCCCAAGAACACCATGCCTACCGTCAAGCACGGTGGTGGTAGTATTATGCTGTGGGGCTGTTTTGCTGCCAATGGAACTGGTGCTTTACAGAGAGTAAATGGGATAATGAAGAAGGAGGATTACCTTCAAATTCTTCAAGATAACCTAAAATCATCAGCCCGAAGGTTGGGTCTTGGGCGCAGTTGGGTGTTCCAACAGGACAATGACCCCAAACACACATCAAAAGTGGTAATGGAATGGCTAAATCAGGCTAGAATTAGGGTTTTAGAATGGCCTTCCCAAAGTCCTGACTTAAATCCCATTGAGAACATGTGGACAATGCTGAAGAAACAAGTCCATGTCAGAAAGCCATCAAATTTAACTGAACTACACCAATTCTGTCAAGAGTGGTCAAAGATTCAACGAGAAGCTTGCCAGAAGCTTGTGGATGGCTACCAAAAGCGCCTAATTGAAGTGAAAATGGCCAAGGGACATGTAACCAAATATTAGCACTGCTGTATGTATATTTTTGACCCAGCAGATTTGATCACTTTTTCTGTTAACCCATAATAAAGTCATGAAAGAACCAAACTTCATGAATGTTTTTTGTGACAAAGAAGTATCTGTTCCAATCACTCTATCAGAGAAAAATCAGAGTTGTAGAAATAACTGGAAACTCAAGAGAGCCATGACATTATGTTCTTTACAAGTGTATGTAAACTTTTGACCACGTGTGTGTGTGTGTGTGTGTGTGTGTGTGTGTGTGTGTGTGTGTGTGTGTGTGTGTGTGTGTGTGTGTGTGTGTGTGTGTGTGTGTGTGTGTGTGTGTGTGTGTGTGTGTGTGTATATTTATTTATTTATTGCACTAAATAGCGCAAGTTAGATATTATTTTAATGTTCCGGACCTTTGCACGAGGAGATTTTCTCAATCTGGACCTTTTGGAATTTTAATTGACTACCCCTGCTATAGAGAATACTAAACATGTTATTATTATTGACAGTAACATGAAGCAAGAATGTAACATGACATCCACACTGTAGTCTGTGAAACTCAGCAAGCTGGACACTGGAGTGCTGCCTACTTTCTGTCTGAATACAGTGCACCAGTATCTAATTTACAACAATGAAACAGACTTCAAAGAATTAACAACAGTTTTGATGGACACTACATATGGATATTTTTAAGATGCAAATACAGGTCAAATAATACACACCAGGAACTGTGACAGTCGCTTCTGTTGATGGACAACCTGCTCCTACTGGCAGCAGACACATGAGCTCCTGGGGAAAAGGCACTGGTCTCTTTACAGTTAAAGCAGTGGCTGCAAGGAGAGAAGGATCACAAAACAGAATGCTTTATAAAGGACATGAGCACAGTGAATATGACAGATATGTTTAAATGTTAGATGCATTTACCATCTACTTGTGAACCCTTCAGATGAGTTGGTGCAGCCAGTGCAGCAGATGGTTCTACAATGGAAAACACCTTGTAAGTCATTTATATTTTGACAATATACAAACACTACTGTTAGTATGGTTACTTCACCTGCCTTTCTCAGCCTTATCCAATGAAACAGACTGTTTCTCACATTAATATATGAAGAATATACTTCATTCATACACGTGTGTTTATGTTTCAATGGGTTAATATTCAGTCGCCAGTCATTATGATGTAACCTAGGCAGGTGAAGCAACATGGCACACTTCAAACACATGCATTCAGGTGTTAGTAACACAGCAGTTTCACATGTATACATACTTTTTCTTTTTATCCATATAAGAAAACTAAGAGTGATACGTACCCTCATCATGACTGGTATCAATTCATAGTCACTAGGACAACAAGTAGAACACCACAAACAGGACCAGAACATGGTCAACATGAGAACGCTTCAAGTCATGCTTCATGTGGGATAAGAAGTCATGGTCCCAGGGCTGTCGGTTGACGGCAGAACGTTTTTGGTGAAAAACCTCTTTCTGTTCCCGAAGCCTGTTGTTGTCTGGCTGTTGATGATGACGACGATGATGACACAGAAACAGCTGTTAAACACAAGCAAAAAATATATCATATATACTGAATAGAATACATCTTCAGGTGGTAGAAACAAATAAATAAAAGACAGCAAATGTTTACTCACAGCTCTGCACATGTTGCTTTGAAGGAGAGATACTCAGCATCGTCTCTCCAGCTCTTTATCTTCATCCATCACTGAGATGCAAACAGACGAGAATCAGAATGTCATTAAATGAATAACTTTTTGTACGTGGGCTGATATGACTTAAAAACTGGAATGATGGTGTGTATGACAGCGTGTACATCTCTCTAAAACAAACAGGAAACCAGACCCACCCATGGCTTCAGCAGGAGCATGTGAGCGTTGTGTCATCACAGAGGAGCCAGAGGGTGGATGCAGCTTCTTCTGGAGGGACACCTGGAGTCTACACATCTTAATACAAATATGTATTAATACCACCACATGGTGTAAATACTCTTTTACAAGTAAAAATCCTGCATTCAAATTGTATTACTCAAAGTCTTACTGAAGTAAAAGTACAAAAAATTGAGCATCAAAATAAACTTTTAAGGACCAAAAATAAAAGTACTCATGATGCAGAATATTATACATTATAAATATAATTATTGAGGCATTAATGTGTTCATCACTTTAATGTTGCAGCTCATTTGAATGACTTTATATACTGCTGGTAGCTTAATCTGTAATAACACATCATTTATTAGTTTACTATATAGTATGATAACCTTAATCTGCAAATTAACCAGTAACTAATGCTGTCAAATACACGTGGAGCAGTTAATGTACATAATTATGAACTACGTGCATTAATGACGATACATTACGTGATCCAACGGAGACGTGCGTGTTTATTTAACGTTACGTGATTCAAACGAAGCACCGGGTCCGGTCATATCTTATTGTTCTTTCGTTAGGTGTCCGTAAAGTAACGTCCAGACAGAGTATATCTAACGTTAACCGGCCGCTGGTCAGCCTCTATATTCACCGACGTACAGCAGTAAACGATAAATCATATATTTAAATGCATGTTCGTGTTAACTTGTGATACTTTCGGCCACAAAAACACAACAAAGTCGGACATGAATGAACCCGTATGAACAATAAAACTGAAGAAACACGACTAACTTAATCTTTATAGCTTCCACGTGAAAGTAAGACAGCGGCCAGACTAATTATCATGACATTTTAATTCATTGTTATTCATCTTAATGACTACTTACCGTTTAACGTAGCGTCCACACAGCGAAGAGCTCCAGAAAATCCGGGCGGGGTCCCAATTTGGATGGGAGACCGCTGGGGAATACGGGTGCGGTAAGCCGTTTTTCCACTACTCGTGTAATCCATTGACCAGGACCACTTCCTTTGAGTGTACATCGCTGTACTGCTTGTCATGTGTGCCTGTAGGTGTCCACTGAAGAAGCAGCATCGCCCTCTGCTTTTTGCAGAGGAGTGGAAAAAAAGCTTACAACACCTGGTATTCCTAGGCAGTCTCCCATCCAAGTAGTGACCACGCCCGACCCTGCTTAGCTTACGAGATCAGACGAGATCATATATACATATATACATACTATTTACACACAAATCATAATAAGTACCTTTAGCACACAAACACAAACAAAAGAAACAAACATCTCATAAATAATAGATTATACCCTTTAAATAGCAAAACTCTGTCTCTTGCTTGTATGTCTTGCAAACGCCAGTATAGTATTGATTAAAGCACTGCCTGCGTCCTTCATCTTTTTTGGCACACCAAAAAGCCAGGTCCAGTCCCATTCAAAATGTAGTTCAGCCTTTATTCTACAATGCTTGTATAGTAGAGCTCTGACATGTTCTCTAAAAGGAAGTAGACTTGAACACAACAGCACTAGGTGCTCGAAATTCTCATTTTCTCTTCCACATACCGCACATTCCCTCTCAAATTTCTCTTTATGAATTTGATGCAGGACGATGCTTGTAAAGATCCTTCTGTACCTTATTTTAAAAACCGTGTTGAATATTGCCGGTGGGATGAGTGGGATATTTAGATTCCTCCCGAGTTTGTTTATTTGTTGCTTGGGAAAGATTTTTTCCCATACTTTTTCAGATGCTGGTTTTGTTATTATTTTTCGAATGAGGATGTCATATATTCATTTTGTTTTTATTTATGGGACCGGGGTTATTTTACAATCAAAGCACATAATGAAATGCACAGCCTCGTCCTGCATCAAAACATTCTCTCCACTCTTGATTTATACGCTCATCTATTTTTTCTCGAATTTCTTTTATTTGTTTGATTTTATATTTTCTCCCAACTTTTTTTAAGCCCTCTACCATTTTCCCTAAATCAAAATATCCCTCTTTATTAGTCACCTTCCCTATAGTGGTTAACCCCGCTTCACCAAGGAGGCTGCTCACCAGAGGCCTCCCCCCTGACGTGACGAACGGCGTTGAAAGGAAAGGTAATCTCATCACATGCACCTTTTTTGCAGTCAGGTCTGAGGTAGGGAAGAAACTTGTCCCACGCCTCCAGCACTTCCCTGTAGAACTCCGTCAGGCCGCCCGGTACTCTGCCAGGCGGCCCGTCAGGTAATCCTTCCAGGGCAGCTGCCGCTCCGGATCTAAGTATCTACCTATCAATTTCACCCTCAGTGAATCTCTGTTTGCACTTATATAAATGAAATCCAAGCCACCTTCCCTTTTGTTAGCAATTAATGTCTTGCGAGCTATTGAGCTATAGAAATGAGGAAATCGTGCTGTTAAGCAAATTTAGAGCCCAATCCGGCATCTCACAGGATCCCAAAGTGTGATTTATTTTGGACAGTATTAAGGCATTTGTTACGATTACCTTTCCTATCACGTTGAGTCCTCGTGTACATCATGTATTTAATTTTCTTTTTGTTTATTAGGCTGATTGGTCTGTAATTATTTATTTTTGTCGACATTTTTTAAATAAACAATACGAAAAAGTACCAGGTCAGGATGTACTCTTTACAGAGTATTTGTAATCCATTGACCAGGACCACCTCCTTTATGTGTACATCACCGTACTGCTTTTCATGTGTGCCTGAATCGCTGCTTCAGGCAGCTGCTTCCTCTGAAGAAGCAGCATCGCCCTCTGCTTTTTGCAAAGAGGAGTGGAAAAAAAAGCTTACAGCACCTGGTATTTCCAGGCGGTCTCCCATTCAAGTGCTGACCAGACCCGACCCTGCTTAGCTTCCGAAGCAGGGTCGGGTCCGTGTTTTTAAAAAAATGTTTTAATTTAATTATCAAAAAGAACATTTTTACACTTCTGCAATACTGTACAGTATTTAAAAACAAACACATGAATCTGTTATTTAGCTCTATATACATCCAAGCTTGAACACATCACATACAACCATTTCCAGAAAACTGTCAGAAAATAACATATCAAATATTATAATAAAACAGATCTATAACTAAATAATTGAATAAATAGTTATTACTATTCATTTAGATAAATCAATCAAATGCAATCTCCTTACTTAACCATCATAATAACAAAACATTAAATATACATGTCACATCAATGCACATTTATCATTTGCTTCGTACCAAATCCTCAGGAAAACCACCTATTCTATCCAAAATCTAACAAAACCTCTCCGTTATCTTTAATCCCAATACAGATGCTACTTTCAATAAACCTCCCCTGAAATTCTTCCTCCTCAACATAACTATGTAACATATTTACATCTCTTTCCATAATATTTTTAAACACTCCTTACGTCTACTCTCCTGTTCTCATAATGCGCTAAATTCCTCCTTAGCTGGTTGCACACCTTGCATGGCTTAGGTGTGTAATTACAATGTCTTTCTACATTTCATTTTACCATCTCTCACCCCTTTCCTCCCCCCTGGCCGTTTCCTGTTTGCTATTATTTCCTTCATATTATCCCCCTCAATGTCTTGTATCATTAGCTCCTCTTCTATCTTCTCTCCTGCCTGCCCTTTCCCAGCAGCCCCCTCTTCCTCTCTCTTTCTGCTTGGTTTCTTCCCTTCACTACTGCTTCCGCTCCTCCCTGTCTCATCACCGGCCTCCTTCTCCAACTCGACCTCTTCCTCTCCTTTCCTCCCGTCCTCTTCCATCACCTCCTCCTCGACCTACACCATGACCTGACGGTTGTGTATCACTCTCAAGTAGCCAGCTCCTTCAGCAATCTCAAAAACTTTGTTGAAAATGACAGGGACACAACTCGGTCATTGAACTTAACTTTCAAATGTCTCGTCCCGTCCACCACATCTGTACCTTCTCTTAATGGGGGAGATGACTCTCACACCCCACCCAGCCAATTTGGCCATAATTATTCCGTCGGTTGTATATATGGGAAGGTTCATGAATGATACCACAAGTTCATTGTTATGCAGGTCTTTAGCAATCACGCTGTTTCCTTTTATTTTTAAATCATCCATTATCTCCTTCTTTGCACTGATTGTTCCCATTGTTACTTCATATTTGTTGGCACTTACAATTCTGCATCCCACCACACTTCCACATGTTGCTTTTGTTTCCTTAAAAAAATTCCATCACACTCACATCTTCATCACCAATGATTTCACTGTCTGGGCTTTTCCATACATGTTTTCCATTTCTTTGTTCCGGTTCTCTGTCGTAGACAGTCCTTTTTCAGCAGCCATTTTGTCAATCCGAAAAAATCAAAGAAGGGGTGAGTAAAAACTAAAGTCACTTTCTCCAAGCAGGAATCCAAAAAAAAAAAGAGGAGTGGAAAAAAAGCTTACAATACTACTCAATATACATGTTTGGACTTTTCTGTACAGTATTTACATTGGAAAAGGCAAATACCAACAATGTAAAGATACTCCCAAAGAAAATATCTTGTAAAGATGAATCAATCTCAAATAGCATTTTCTGAAATCCAAAAACTGAAATAGTTCAAAATTAACACAGAAATAATTTAACCACTAGAGAAAGAAAAAAAAGAAATTCTAAATAAATGTCAAAAGACCAGAAAAAAAGAAATAAATTGATTTGATTTTGTATTTTACTGATTCTTCCTCTGTGTTTGTTTGACCCATCCATCCACCCCGACCTCCTATTACAAAATGCGGGAGAAATGGAATTTTCAGGAAACCAGGCTGGTTGGCATTTCATTCAGATATACTAGTTAATTTAGCTTAGCAGTTAGCATAGTGAATATATTTTAAATAACATGTATTCTTAAGACAATCGTTTCCTCTAAATCTCCTCCACACTAGCAGTTTACTTTGGCTTCCAAAGCAGCCGTCCTCTCCTCAATGGATAGCAATTTGCTGTCCATTGTGGTCAGTTGTTGTTTCACTTGAGCTTCAGGCACAATCGTCTGTATTTACATGTTCTTGTCTCACAAGGTGCAATGTGTGACCATGACCTTGCATATTATTGGACTATCCCTCTAACGCAACGACGTAAGCAATTAACGTAGAATTTCACTGAAATAAATTGTAGTTTTGTGAATTTTTTGTAAAAACAGTTACGATTGGCATACAAGGTAAATTCATCATAAGATAAGGCAAATCAATTCAAGCTACAATTTAAGAATCGATTATTGTGCTATTTCAAATATTTCTCAACAATAATTATATATTCAGTTTATTGCTGTCAATGCTCATTTCCATTTATATTAAATTAATCATGAAATAATATTTATGTGAATACACGGACATGATGATAGGTTTGTATTTTGAGATTGGAACAGTATTTAAGTTAAAATTCTATATTTATTCTATCTATAATCATACTAAGCCTGATCTACATTTTTTTTTTTTTTTTAATGGAGTTAGTATTTTTTGGAAAATGGTGAAAAACAAGAATTTTTTAGTCTAGCATTTTCATTTACATTTAAAAGAAGCCTCCCCTGGACTAGGGGCTGCAGTAAGGGCTTCACGAGGTTTTCAGGCCTGAGAAGCTGTTTAAATTCCAGACAATTCCTGGCAGTTCCTCAGAGTCTTCTGTGCTCCCAACAAATTCCTGTTAACAGTCGCTGCACTTCCACAGCAATGAACAGCGCTACTCACTGACCAAAATCCCACTATACATCCAAGTGATTAGGAAGCTAGTGGCCTGACTAACAGGCTAATTGCTATCGGCCGTTCGTTTACCTTCCCAGACGACCCATTCATTTGTATGCCACGGTAAACTTGGAGCTGATGATACTTTGGGTACTAACACTTGTGTCTAGGGCTTCCAGGGCTTGGCTGCCCGTGCATATGTAAATCTCCAGCTACGAACGGGCTTACTTGTTGCTTACCTGTTGCTTACCTGTTGCTTACCTTTTGCTACCTGTTGCTTACCTGTTGCCTCCTTGACCAGCTGGCTCTCCGTGGTCCGACACTCTTTAACAGTGCTTCATTGACACGTCATTCGCAGACATTAAACACGCGGACAGTAACTTTATAGCAAAACCTCGTGATACAGGGGAAAATAGAAGGTTCTTATTTTCTTCAAACATTTTGTCACCTACCTGTTCCTAATTGTATGGCAACGCAAATGCGCAGTGCAACTGTAGCTGCGATATTGGAGGGTTACAGTATAGATTGTCTTTCTTAAAACTAAATTGGAACATACTGTATTGACCTTAATTTACTCCTGTTTTTTATTTGTTTCCAGTGGCGGCTGGTGCCACCACCAATCAATTTCAGCAAACATCCATGTATGATTTAATGCAAAAAAATTAAGGTATCAAACACGCATTACTACTTTGCAGTTAAATATATAACATTTATTCCAACACAAAAAAGAAAACAGAAAATAACACTTTGACAAACACGTCAGGACATTTTATTTTTGTCACCCTCACAGGCAATTCAGTATAATATAATAATATATATCATATAATAATATTTAGTATAATATAAAAGACGCATATATATATATATATATATATATATATATATATAGATACAGTATATATAATAGAACATGTTTATTTATTTATTGAGATGGACCTTGTTTGTTGGGGAATCCAGGAGATCAGAACAGGAGATGTACTGCTTCCCTTTCCCGCTAGTCTGCTGTCTGATTGTGAGGTCAGGTTGATCTGGGATCAGCTCTTTCAGCTGTAGTTTCTCCGCCAAAGTTCTCTTCTCAAACGGGTCTTGGAGGAGTAGTGCTCGTGCTCGCCTGTAGAGACTAGTTCTGACGAGGACGCCCAATTTGGGGCAAAACCGATTCTGCCCATGGCTGAATCTATGTGAGGACGCTGATTGGCTAAATTGGATGTCACACATTTCTATCTTTAATCAACAATTGGCTAAAGTGCTTCACAGACGTGGGCGATTTCTCCAGTGCCCCAGAGCTGCTGAGACATGCAGACAGGCGGAGAGGACGTGCAGGAAAAGCATATATTTTGCGCAGATATCATATTTTACACATATTACTGGGTGCATTCCATATTTCTAAAACACAAATATTGACGATTTGTATATTTCATTGTTATTATTATTTTTTTATTTTTATTTCTGTGGCTGAAGGGGGGGCGGCTCCCTAGCGCGCTCTATTGAACAGCCGCTACTGTTTGTTTCTTAAATTAGTTTTTTCATTTAGTCCTGCAGTTACACTCTTTGTCCACAAGAGAACTCCCCCTGTTTCCTTTGGTGCTAAAACCATATTAACACATCCATCCTATAACATTAGTGCTAGAATACAAAGAGATAAAACATTTAATAACCAACTACTGAGATTGTCATTAGGAATATGTTAATCCTCAAATCTTCTCTGAGTGATTTTAATTTTGCAGTGAGTTGCTTGTCCAAAATTGTACATATTTTGGACAAGGTGCATTAGTAAAAGTGGTCCAAGGTGCAGTTTACTTGCCATGTGGTCTGTATGTTGCACGTGAATTACCTATGGGTGGATTGTGAAGTAATTTAGTACTGTAACATGTTTTGGAAACCACAGGGACACCACGGTTCCATATCCCCCTTTGTCATACTTTAAACACACCCCTACTGCTCTGCTGTAAATTCACTGAATCCCCAAATAAGTCATCCTTTCATTTTTATTTCAATTTCACTTAACTCTCTGACCGGTGTGAGGCATCGTTGTTCTTGAGGGAAATACAAATTCCAGAGATACAGTGTAATATCTATAAAATCCAACAATATAAAAAACAGTAAGAGGTTATCACGTTCACCTAACTACAAGTAAACAATAGCTGGACACAAGTTATAACAGGTTTCATCTAGTTCTACCGTAAATATGTCCATTTGAAAATGGGGAATAGTATGAGACAGCTACATTTGCTTAAATAAGGTCTCACATCCATTAAACTGAAAAATAGTGTGCAGGTTCTCTGCATATCAACTCCTATTATTAAATGTTTCTGTTTCAGCGGGGGCTTTCAACCTCAAGCTGTATTTAGCTCTAGTCACATGGCCTTCACTTTATATCAAACATTTGCAAAAAAGTACCCTAAAAAAGCAAATCACAATACTGGATCTTTTCAGTTTCAAGCCACACAACATATCTCTTTCTTTAAGGAGGAACAACAAGACTGAGCCATTAGATAATATTCCTCTCATGTTGTCTCCGGAAGGAAGCACTCACACAAACCTAAACTGATGGAATGGTGTAAACGTTCACCGCCCAAACAAAACATTTGTGTCATTCCTTGCCACACAAGACTATTATAAGGTTTCTCAGAATGCACTTGTTTTGTTTCAGCACCACCACGTACGGTAATAACCTGGTGTTCCATTCTACATTGTTGACATATAACTCATGGAAGTTAGTGAGTGTTTATCTTCAACTCTGATCTCACCCAGTATTTTACGCACATCCCAGCCTCTGAACTCCTGCCCACATCGTTCGCATTTTGTCAGCAACTCAAAGGTAAAACAGGAATTTACATCTTAATACAAAAAAAAAAAACTATAGAAAGAAAATACGTCATGGGGTATATGAGGTTATGGGGAGAGTAGCATAAGGAGGAGATACTGAGCAGTAAACTGCATGAATGGCAAAAGTGATGTATCTTAATTGGAGAATATCCCTTAAAGTATATAACTAGTGACATGCATCTAATGGCCTGCTCAAAGTCAGAGTACTGGATCTTAATCACATGGTGGATGCTTTTGCACAGTAACTGAGGAGAAAGAAACACTCAGCTCATTTGGTTACTGTGAGTTTGTGGTTGTTTTATTGAGAAGAGCAACAGTTCTGAGGTATTCAGTCAGTAATTGTCTTTTCTTGTTCTCAAACAGGAATTTCATACAGGGTAGCAGTATTATACAAAGAGGTCCCATGTCCTTAATCTGTGCTGCACATTCATTTCCCTTTAATTTTAGATCACTTGCAAAAACTCACTTAATGGTGTTTTTACAACTGTGTGCAGGGCTATCGCCTATACAGTATGTGTATACATATGTACACACCAGGTGTGCTCTGGAAAAGGTCTGAAAACACATTATGCACACCAAAAATAATTTTTTCATTCATATTATATACATGTTTGATATACGCGGTACACATTTTCATCCCAAAGCCATTAACGATAAAAAAAATATCCCAATATGCAGTATGACCCATAAACAGCAGCATAAAAATAAAATAGATTTGGATATTTATACAACAAACTGATGTTAAAAAGGAGTCCTAAAAGCATAAAGCAATTTTACATGAGAATTCTTACTGGAGACCCCTTGTAATAGTTATTACTGAGTGTTGCTTTATAAATATATAAAGAGCATTTGAACAGTGGTTTCTGGTTGAGAAGCACTGACGTAAGGCACACAAACATACAGGCACATACTGACAAAAATATCTTTAAATACAAATTTAAAATAACTTGTAAACTAACATTACATCATTAGTCTTGAGGATTTTTTATTGATATTTTTGTAAGACTGTGGACAACACAGTATACATTATCATCCTGCATCACTCACACCTAGAGCTAGTTATTGTTTCTGTACCAGCACACAGCAGATTGATTAACCTCTGATTGGTTTGTAACGAGGAGAAGGAAAACAGAGCAACAGCAGGGTGAACCAAGCACAGCGGCTGCCACATTGGTGAGATAGTTAGCTAGACATGCTAATGTCCGCAGCTTTGGTTTAGATTTTTCCTAGGCTAGCTCACTGTCAACCAAGACCTTGTTAAAATGGGATTAAGCATGATGTACATTTGTGCATACTTTGGTTTCACAAACAGCTTAAAGCTACATTAATCAATATTTTTTATTGAATGTGTTATTATCCTATGTAACGTGGGAGATGTTATTCATCCCAACAGCTCCGAGGAACAATTAGCCTCTTTAGGTTGCTGTTTTTATTTAGTTTTTTCAGTTTACGGACTGCAAATTTAATGTATGGTTGAATCTCATGGTTCTCATCAACCCTGTTTCAAGCATTAAACAGCTGTTTGTGTATAGTACCTTCACAGCAACAAACTGATAAACAAAAGTGTAACATTTTGCAAGCTAAAAAGGCCTAGTATTCCATGTCTGCTGGATGTTTATGTAGGCAATTATTTGATAAGATCAGCCATAAATAACAATGGGTTGTAGTGGACTTTAAGGGAAAGAGAGTAACTATGGTGTCAGGTTGGGGGATAAAGGTGAGAAGGAAGTGAGTGTGTTTTTGTCATGTTTTGGGAGTGGAAATGAACGGTAACAAAGGCGTGCAGCCAAAAAGAAATGTTGAGAATAAAAAACTTTACGTTGAAACACGCTGAAGCCTGCAGCTAAACCGTGATAGAAAAGTACTTCAAACTTTTTCTCTTGATGGAATGAAGGATCTAAGTGTCAACATGCTCTGTCACCACCTTTAAGTTACAGTTTGGTCTTGCTAACGCTTTTTCTTGGAGGGACCACATTTCAGATTGGGATCATTTACTCTGTGCCACATGAGGAACAATTGAGCTGGAAGGAATCTGTGTACCAGTAAAAGGTCTTTATAATAGCAAGGATCGTATTGATCTCGTGTGCTGGAGATGTGCAGTCCTCTCGTGTGCACACCCGCATGAGAAGAAGGACGTAGTCCTGCTTTAGCTAGACACATCCCCATGTAAACATCATCAAGGGGGAAAATAGTAATGGACTGGGACATATTGTATATGACCAAAGCTGTGTAGCCAGAGAGGATGAAGCCCCCACCACCAAGGAAGGGGGGTAATACGTTTGGCTTATATAGCTGAACTGGGGTAAAATACTTGCTCGATGGCGCTCTATTGGTCCGCTCATTCTCGATCAGATAGCCAGTAAAGAGGTGCTTGCCTCCGTCATTGTCCTTGAGGCCTTGGAGATACACGACCATGTTGTTTGTGTTGGCAAAGACGTCATCATCACCATTTAGCAGGAAGCGAGCATTAGGACAGTTTCTTTCCATCCATTCCAGGAAGAGTACCTGCTTCAAGGTGAGGTTGTAGAATACTTCATTAAAGTCCCATTGGAGGATGTCATTGTACTCTTGTTGCTCCTGCTCAAGTAGTTTGTTTACTCTCTCTTTCTCAATTCCAGTATTGATCGTTCCCGTGGTGAAGATTCTTCGGATCCACACACCATTGTGTAACCTCTCTTTAGCCCAGGTTTTACGCAGCACCTCTCGGCGTTCGTAGTTCACAGGAGAACTTTTAATGACGAGCAGAAGGAAGACTTCTGCAGATTTATCAACTCCTCCGCATTTGTCAGGAAGGTCCAGCAGCATGGGGTAATGGTGACAGTGTTGATAATAGAAAACGTCTTTTAAATCACCAGAAAAAGAGCTGAAGCCTGTGATGTTGGCAGCAGACGCATTTCTTTGACATTTTGGCCAGGAGTACACATAGGAGTTATTTGTGGAAGGTTGCCCTACTTGAATGTTCTCCGCTTTCTCATCTATGTTGAGGTGGATGTTTTTGTGGTCAAAAAATTCATTGCAGAGAAGGAGGACCAGTTGACCAAGAACTCCCACCAGCAACAAAGTTCTTACTCTGATGCTTCCCATCCTTGAAACTCTGCAGTGACAAAACAAAGTTTTCTTATCAGAACATCTCAGTATGAAATAAAAACAACTAATAAGACAAATTAGTTAATAATTGCTGAGGTGAATTAAGGTTAAGGATCACAACTGCACACATTGCAGCACTGTCTACTGTACACTATATCAATTTAACAGAAATAAATGTGGGGAGCCACAGTTTCATCGATTTGTGCACTACCTGATCAGTGCAAAGTAAACCAGCAGCTATAGAAACATATAATATCACAACAAACTCACCCAGAAACTCTTCTCAGGAGTTGGTGGACCAAAACAAAACTTAGAGATGATTGAATATCGGACTTACATTTGACAGATAACACGTGACTACACAAAGAGAGGCATGTTTTTCTGTTCCTGCTTAATGTATAAGTAGGTAATGTGCTCACACATTATTCACAAAGTGAATAAATGATGTAGCATCAAAGTAGTTTATGTACACTTTGAACAACACTTTGAACTATATGAATAGCCTTTCATATAGTCTAATAAAAGTTTCCTCTTAGCACTGGTTTGATTTATTGTTCACATTGTTTCAACAAATCTTAATATTTGCTGTCAAATCAATTCACAAGCTTTGCTGTCAACAAATGAATCAAGTTCCTGTCTATGAAGGGTGTGGAGAAAAACATAATGAATGTTAGGAAAGTTTAAGGTGTCACTTTCTTAATCATCAGAATTAGAATACCATTAAGAACCTGGACTGTATTAGCCATCAACTCAATTTGGCTGTATGTCCCTTTGTCCTCTAATAATCATGTGTCCATAACTGTTGAACAACTACATTGTAATTGTGTCAGCAAACTGTGAACTGTGGACACATTAAAATACTTTAACTCAGCTCCTGCTGAGTGTATGGGCATTAAATTTGTTGTAAAGGGGTAAACAGTGGAAACCTAATGAGACAATGCAGCCACCATTTTTCTGAACAAAGCAGCTGCTGTGCCACTTTTAGTGCACCTGATCCGCTGCAACTCAAACATCCAACTCCGCTGTTAACTTGGAAAGCACCAGTTTAAACACTAACATCAAAGTTAGCACACACCAGAGTACTTTGTTAGTCTGTTGGTGTTTCCTAAGCCAATATTGTTCAAATTAACATTGTACTTCCTGCTCATTCTGCAGCATTATTTCAACTAACAAATAATTTACTGGAGATGCAACAGATAGATTTTTTTCTGGGTCAGAGACAAGAAATATAGACTGTAGAGTTTTACCTCATTTTATATCTACAATATGAATATGTCCCCGAAAGCTCATTTGAAAAGCACATATTTGTAGCATACTTATATATATATATATATATATATATATATATATATATATATATATATATATATATATATATATATATATATATATATATATATACACACATACATATATATATATATATATATATATATATATATATATATATATATATATATATATATATATACACACATACATATATATATATATATATATATATATATATATATATATATATATATATATATATATATATATATATATATATATATATATATATATATACACACATACATATATATATATATATATATATATATATATACATACATATATATATACACATATACATACATACTTGACCTGCCTCTCTTAAAAACAATGCATAAAAAGAGGACTTGGACTTGGATCTGAAATGAAAACATTTTTACTGTTTGAACTTTGTCTTAAAATATGAGGTGGGTGAATGCCCGTAAATTAAAGCTTTTGTGTATTTCCTCTTACTGCTTGAATAACAAGCAGAGGCCAACAGGAGCGAGCAGACTGAGCGTCAGAGCAGACATGAGGTGGCTTGGCATCTGCCTGCAGAATCCTCACATGCTGCACTATTACAGTACATAGGGTGGAAACAAACCAAATGCTTTCATGTCTCCCAAAATGGGTGAAATATGTTACATATAGACGATGTCAGGTATTTGATCATCAGAACAAACTAAATTCAGCGAAGCGTGAAAAAAAGCATGAAAAAAGTGTGAAAAAAGGGAAAGGCCCAACCAAATATGACATTCACTGTCAAATGACACACCTAGACTTAACACTCACTTCTCCCTGTAACTAAACAAGAGGAGAACCTGCAGAAAAACACACAAATGGATAGCAAAGCAGCTCATTTCCTGTGCTAATATATGAAGTGTTTCCTTCCCTCTTATTTAGTCATACAACTTTGATTCTAAATGACACATGAAAAATTAAGGCAAATGTTATCTGGCTTCTCGGTAAATTGCCATAAAATATCTATGGTGAAATTGATTGGAGGGACGAATGTCACAAATAGACTCTCGCTGACACTGACCGAAAGACTTTGACTTAAAATGAGCTCCCTCTTGACCAGCTACAACATTAGTATGCTGCTTACAGGTTAATGCATCAGTAATAATACTAATCCAATAATATAACAAACAATAGCACAGCCAACACTGATCGGGCCAATTCAGCTTCCCAATGATTGATAATTTAAGGACATTTTTTCAACAAATATTTTTTGAAAAATGTTTTTAAAGTACAGTTTTAGTCCTGAAAAAATCCAATTATTTCATTATTATTATATATTATATAAAATGTCCATACAAAAAAAATTATTTTGACTTGTTGTTTTTATGATGAAAAGCTCAAGTGTGAATTCCTTTTTAATTTCACTTTTAATTCTTGGTAATCTGTTTAGGGACTGGAACTAAAAAAGGCAGAAGATCTGTCTTTTATTTCTAATCAGCTTTATTGTTGACAGTATGTAGTAAATTATTTTTACAACATGTTAACCTATTTTTGTTAACAGATATCTAAATGTCCTGCAGTTCAATTTTTGGTCAGTTTCTGCTATAGTCCTCACAGGGTTTATAAAATCATGACAGGTAATGACACTGTAATCTGAAATCTGTTGTACAACTTGTATCACCCACACAAGAAAGTGGAAACAAAAACAGTGTCATTTATAAACACTGGTGAAAAATAACTAAAGAACTGGAGGCTACTAATATATTTATAGAGTACTTCCATTTTATGCTATTCTATACTTCTACTTTGGAAAATTTCAGACAGAAATATTGTACTTTTTTCTCCACTACATTTATTTGACAGATATGGTAACAAGTTACTTAATTTATATATATATATATATATATATATATATATATATATATATATATATATATATATATATATATATATATATATATATATATATATGTGTGTGTGTATCTTTGTATATATATTGTATATATATATATACTGTATGTATCTGTATAAAACATTGTACTGGCAGACTTTTATCAGGATAATGCACATTGTCCTTACTGGATCCAGTGCATGAGGAAGTCGTATTTTGAAGGATCATGTGTCAACAACAGCATACCACTCTAGGGATAGGTACATACAGCTGAACAACAGTAGCATACCACTCTAGGGATAGGTACATACCGCTGAACAACAGTAGCATACCACTCTAGGGATAGGTACCTACCGCTGAACAACAGTATCATACCACTCTAGGGATAGGTACATACCGCTGAACAACAGTATCATACCACTCTAGGGATAGGTACATACCGCTGAACAACAGTAGCATACCACTCTAGGGATAGGTACATACCGCTGAACAACAGTAGCATACCACTCTAGGGATAGGTACATACCGCTGAACAACAGTAGCATACCACTCTAGGGATAGGTACATACCGCTGAACAACAGTAGCATACCACTCTAGGGATAGGTACATACCGCTGAACAACAGTAGCATACCACTCTAGGGATAGGTACCTACCGCTGAACAACAGTAGCATACCACTCTAGGGATAGGTACCTACCACTGAACAGCATACCATTGGCCACTTTTCGATCTCGGCGTCACTCCCTCAGACACTTAATTAAAATAGCATTAAGAGTGAAACGCTGGATTAAAATAGTATCAAGGACAGTGTAATAGAACTGCATCACAGGCTTGTTAACAAGTCTTATGCACATTTATAGTTAATTTGAACTGCATGAACTCAAGGGCAGAATCATTAGGCCAGCACAAAACATTGTACTGGCAGACTTTTATCAGGATAATGCATATTGTCCTCACTGGATCCCGTGCATTGACGCAGATTTTGTCTGAGAGGAAGTTGTATTTTGAAGGATCATGTGACTTTTATGTTTAACTCACATAACGGAATATTCATAACGATGTCATATAGACCAGTCTCTGCAAGATAAAACCGTGAATAAACAACTAAAATATAAGCTTTGAATAATACAAGACGGATTTAAAATACTTTTTTTTTCTGTCTGAAGCGTTGCTTTTCCGACCCGAGCGTTGATCTGAAATCAAGGAGGCCTATAACAATTTGATGTAATAAAATTGTATGGACCAAAGCTTGACTAGAATAAAGATGTTACTGTTAGGCTATCATAAATATGTCCCTTTACTTTAAAACGGAAACTCCCCGGAGAAGTAGGCAACGTTATAGCATGTTAGCTATAGCCAAGTGTACAAACAGCATTAGACCGTGACGTTGTTTGTATAATTAACTAAGTGTAGACTGCTTACCGTTAAAGGAGATAGTTCCTCTCGTGTGTCTCTGTAGCTCCAGTGACTATTGATAAGTCCAGCGTGCAGCAGCATGTCACCGCTGTCAGCATGTTGGGCGGAGCCAGTTTCTGCTGTTCAGTCGACCCGCAGGAGAGCGTCATCTATCTGTCTGTCTGTCTGTCTGTCTGTCTGTCTGTCTGTCTGTCTGTCTGTCTGTCTGTCTCTTTAGGTGGGCATACGCCCACCTAAAGAGATAGAAAAAAAATAAATAAATAAAAATAAAAAGCATAGCAGTAGGCTGTGATATCAGTAGATATGGGCGTATGCCCATATCTACTGATATCACAGCCTACTGCTATGCTTTTGTATAGCAGTATATGTATACATATATGTATATATATATATATATATATATACACATGTATATATATATATATATATATATATATATATATATATATATATATATATATCCAAGTCAATAGGTTATATGGGTTGTCATCATTGTAAACAGTACAATGCATCTTATCCATATTTACAATTTGCATTTCTTCAGTCCGCTGACTGAAAGTGTTTATCGGTGTCATGGGCAACAAGTACCAACTGACATAAGCCTATATTAGCTTAGTTTAATAAAAACGAGTAGCGATACTATTACAATTCAGCATTTTTGTATCAAACCAATTACAACTACCAACACTCATACCTCCAAGGATTTTAATGTATTGTCACATATTGTCAAATTACGAAAAATAAAGGCTAAACTGTCGCAGCACCTCTCCCAAACAGTGGCAGCTGCCGCGACAAATCGTGGCAGCCGCTGCAACTTGCTGTGGCAGCTGAGCTTGCCACAGGAATTGCCTCTACTAGCTGCCGCTGCCCCGATTTGAGCCAGCTCCTACTGCAGCCATGTCTGCCTTTGCACTGTAGCACCAGGATCATTACAACCATATCTGCTCAGTGATGGCACGGCGGCCACAAAAAACAAGCAGCACATTAAAAGTACAATGCAAATAAAATAAATTGCTCAAAATAAATTGCTCTTACTGTTTGTAGCACTCCTTCTGCGTTCAGGCTGTAAAGAGGACGTCCATGGCGCTTCACAATGTATGAGGTGAAGAGGATTTCAAGTCTTCAATGTTTCCCTCCTGCTGCAGAACCAGGGTCACAACAAAAATACCGGCTCCTTGATGGCACGGCGGCCAAAAAGAACACAAACAGCACTAGCTTCAAAAGTCTGAAGACCAGATGAAAATCGTGGCTGAAATGAGTCCAATTAATTAGCTAACTAGCCTTAGCAGTGTAGACAAAAAACGAAGTTTGGTTCATAACTAAATCTCCTCAGCTGGTGTTATCTCTTCAAGCTCCTCTCTCGAAATGAAGCCCTTTAGCTCAGTCCTGCAGAAGAAAGAACTCGAGACCTCATGACTCGACGATCTACAGCAATATGACGCCACTGACGGTCCGTCAATCAAACCTGTCAAGGCGGCAAGGTGACGTCAGCTGCACTTATTTGAGCAATTTACCAATCAAATGAAAACAAAAATAAAAAAATGTGTCCACCTGCTCTGAGTATGCAAATTGCTGTTTTCTAACACTACCGCTACTTGACTTTGCGAGCCAAGCCAAACTTAATACACCATTTTAAAGCTATTCTATCCAGTCACTTATCGTACATTGTATATTAATGATAAAGTACAACTGAGGATGTTTTATGTCATGCATTAAAACCTCCTGGACCCGAGAGACCCCACTGGCGGGGGCAAACGCATTCATCCAAAAATTCACCCACTCATAATGTCAAACAAGTGCACTCATCAGTAACGAATATAATGATGTCGCATACTTGCTCAAACTGCTGCTCCTGCTCTACAAAGTCATATCAGCTGTTTGTACAAACTCCAAACACAACTCAGATAAAGCTAGATATAATACAAAATATCAAAATCCATATAGTGCCCCCTAGGCAGCTCCACTCGCCACATGTATGACAATAACGTTTTGAAAATTCATTCAATGCTAACACCCGTTAGCTCAAGAGATCGCTAGCAACATGACGGTCGCAGCAATATTTTTCACATTCCGCTACGACACAGCATCGCAGAGTTACTTACAAAACAAAGCCATCATCACAATCCCGGTTATCGATCACATCATAAACCAGCTCCTTACTTTGAGATGTTCTGCAGCAAAAAAAAATATTAATCCGTTCATGTTTACTATCTATCTGTTCAGTGGACGCATTGTGTGCGTGCTAGCTGAAGGGGGAGGGTTATAACTCTCAGCAAATCGAATTTTAGAAATTTGACGCTGGGGTATTTTTTTTATTCTGATTGGCTAAAAATTCTGTCAATCAAAGTCACGTTGGGTTGTCTCAACAGAGGAGGCTCTGACGCGTCTATGGAGGGTTCATTGGGTCAAATCGACCCATCGTACATCGTAAGGCCCTGGAAGAGAAAAAAACTGGACATAAACAAGCTCAGAGAGGATACAGGTTCTCAAAATGATGCCAAGCTGCTGTAATTGGATAGAGTGAACACTATTAGTGATAAAAGAAGTGAAATATATAATTATATACTTTATAAAATTACAATGGAACAGCTGGAACAAAATTACATTTTGGTTGACCTCGCCTGACCTCTCTGTACTAGATCCTCTCTCGCTCTTGAATGCTTTACTTTATCAAAGTAAAAATGTGTTTAGAGAACCTCAACATATAGTTCTATGATGTGGGAGAGCTTGAAGGAAATTAGAATTTTCAATTTGAGCTGTGTGCCATCTTAATGTACTCTTAACCAGTAACATATATATTGATATTTACACATCTCAACACATCTCACAATTGTTAAGGTTATTTTAATACCAAAAGTATTAAAATAGCCCTTACAGTTGCAAAGCTACATTCATTATAGTATAGGTATGCTATTTTTGAGCAGAGGCCTAAAAATAGGGCTCGGGTCCAGAAAATCCACGTGTTTTTTTTTTTGCTGAGAGCTTGAACATTGCTTCTAATTATTTCTAACATTAACATTAGCAGTTTCAACCTGGCATATGTTTTAACATTAAGGCGTCTGTGACTATCACCAAAACCTTTTTACTTTGAATATGTGGTGTCCAAAAACGTATGATTCACATTCCAGATTGCCTCGACCATTAATATGGTAGGATGTTTGCCTCTATATGTGCTTTTTTATTGTTAAAATGCCACAGATTGTTCATAAAAACACAAAATAAATGGTTAGAAGCGTGCAGATTATATTTTGTCCTGAAATCTCTCATGAAAATCTTACTTGTTTTTGTTTATTCTGTCTTTTTCCGCTTCTATCAGGATGAAGTTAACCAGATTGTGACCAGAAACGTTCGTCTCAAACAGGTAAATGTGACTGTTGAATTCAGGAAAACCATAAATGTATGCCAACTACACATTTAGAAAATTCCAATAACAATTGTCAGAGGGTATGCCACATTGCAAGTATGTAGATTTAACAGGATTTGGAATAGACCTTCTTTTTATACGTACAGCCAGTCAATGTTTACAGTTATTTTAAGGGAATTAAAGTAATGCTCACCTTTGATTATCAACAGACCTTTCCCTAGAAATTAATGCTATTAAAGTTTTTACCATGTGACACCCAAAACGCAGTTACTCAATTATTATAAATCATATATTTTAACAATGAATCCTTGTTGAATTTACATACTTTAATGTAGTTGCAACTGGTAGCCCATTTTGATGTATTTATATGCTTTTTATTGGTGAATTTATTACACAAATAGTATCACATATTTCATATATTTGTTGTTTCAACTAGTTGAACTAGAAAGGAGGGTTTATGACATGGTGACTGCTGGAGGCTACAAGATTTTTATTTCTTCCGCTGTGATATATACAGTACATGACAACTTGTATTTTCACAATGTATTAATTCTGGGAATAAAAACAACTAGGCTTCATCAGTACATTAGTAGACAAAATTCTCTCAAGTTTCCCTGATTTTCACCCCAGCAATGGCTTGATGTGAACCAGATGAATCCAGATGAATACGGAGGCATCAGGAAGATCAGAGTCCCTTCAACCGACATAAGGAAACCAGACCTGGTGCTGTACAACAAGTAAACACACACTACTCAAACTCACACACACACACACACACACACACACACACACACACACACACACACACACACACCTTTACGTCCAAATGCCTCGCATGCTTCTCTCACACTCTCCCTCTGTCCCCGTCTTCCTCTTCCTCAGCACTAACGGCGACTTTGCCATTATCCACGAAACCAAAGTCCTGTTGGAGCACACTGGGATGATAACGTGGAACCCTCCGGCCATCTTTAAGAGCTACTGCGAGATCATCATCCTCCATTTCCCGTTCGACCTGCAGAACTGCAGCATGAAGCTGGGGACCTGGACGCACGACGGACTGCTGGTCGTCATCAACCCATTGAGTGTGACTTATATATAATATATATTCACAGGGTTATGTTGACAGATCAGTGTGAAAGCTTGTGTCTGTGGTTTCAAATACTACAGATTTAGAAACCATCACTCCTGTAAAACTTTAGTTTACAGCATGTAACCCCTCAATATCTTCACCTTTATGACCCTTTTTTTACTGCGGTGCATTACCTCCTATACTCCTGTCTTCTATGACAATGATCGGCCTGATCTCAGTAACTTCATGGAGTCTGGTAAATGGGTGCTAGAGGACTACAGGAGCTGGAAACACTGGGTTTACTACACCTGCTTCCCCAACACGCCATACCTCGACATCACCTACCACTTCCTGATGCGTCTGCTTCTCTACTCCATCGTCAACATCATCATTCCCTGCATGTTGTTCTCATTTAGTTTTTTTAACAATAGAGCATGTAAACATGTTCTTGCAGTCCCCATATATAAAAGTATGAACCTAAAAATAATGTAACCTTTAAACTTTGAATGGTATTTCAGGTGTGAAATATTGGTCCCTTTTTTAAAGACTTTTCTTTTACTTTTTGGAAATTTGTGTGAATTATCATGTGCTACTGAAAGTAACACACCATTCTCTTTACTGATTTGATGTGTTTATCTCCCAAAACTGTGGGACTAGGTAGGTAAGGCACAATTGCTGCAAGAACACCTAATAAGCTACTGTGTTCCAACAAAGGTGTAAATATGTCAATGTTGTATTTATAGCTTGTTCCTACTGCCCCTTGTGGCCAAACACTAAATTAATAAATAAAACAATAAAACAAAATGAATGAATGCTGCTTTAACAGTATCTGCATTAGGGACATGGCCTTGGTTGTAGCTGCTCTGTCATGTGCAGCTATCTATGCAACTGTTGACCTTTTCATATCATGAACACCTAGACATGGAACAAATATATATTTTTCATGAATCTTGCATTCATATTTGGGAACAGTCAAGTCCAAGTAGTTCCAGTTGAAGTGAAGCTACTGTTAGCAATGAAACACTCAACTCTAATATGGCTCCAACCAGTGAAGCATCGCTCAAACAAGGACATTACTTCTTCCTACAACAGCTCAGCTTTGAGGAATGTTTGCATAACTAATCTGCATAATGGTCCTCAGCCGGCACTACTACTCTGAGCTCCATAGATGTATGGAAAACTGCAGCGTCCAAAATGTCCTGGAATGCATCAACATTGTATTTATAATGCTACCGTACATTAAATATGTGGATGATATATTAATGTTTTTTTGCCTTTAGTCAGTAATACGTAAGGACATTGAACTTCAGTGGGCTTTCTGCTTCAAGGTTATACCCGTGAAGCAATGATGGCTCGATGCCACTGAGGTTAACATCCAATGTATAAAATATATGATTTAATGATTTCAACATGAAAATATATTATAACAGTCAGTTATAATCTGTGCATTCATAAATACATGAATCATTCAGCAAGGTTTTTAAACTTTTAATACTCAACTGTGAATATTATATGTCTTGGGCTGTTGTTGTGAAAGCTATAATAATAACAAACGGAGTAGAGCCGGTCTGCGCTGCCTTTGTCAAGGTTGAATGTAGTAATCAAGTTTGGTGTCTTGGTCTATGCTGTTGTTTCATAAATACCATCCAGAGAGACAGAGAGAGAGCGAGAGAGCGAGAGAGCGAGACACTAGCTATGACTTTCACATCCATTCATGTCAGACAGACTAGATTAATGTAAGTATGCACATATTTAAACTAGGAAGTCCCACTGACAGTGGATCGCTTGTGTCTTTTTCTAGACAATGCTTCATCAGAATGACAAACTTTCCATGATCACATTGGACTCAGATATGACATAGATAGGATAAGTACATATTTGACATCTACACTTTTGAAAGGAAGTCATTTGAACTAATCTGTGCAGCTAGGATGTGTTTAGCCAACTTTAGTACAAAACTGCTAGCATGCTTTCAAAACTACTTTGACTTCAAAACCCATTTATATGGTAATATTCCAAACGGAGGTGGTTAATAGAATATTCTTTGGAATTTACTCAGATTATATTTTAACTATTTTGAACTTTTACATAAGAAAGTTTACTTGAAATGTCTTTAAAGCAACAGTACTTTTACTTAAATGTATTACTTTTTCCATCCATGGTGGACAAGAACAATGGAGTAACCTTTGTCACTGTCATATCAACTTATGTTACTATTATCTAATAAAATTATAAAAAATATTTGAATTGTCAATTGCAAACTCTTCAAACGTTCTGAGTGTCTGGTTAGCATTTTAATCAGTACAGACATCTTCAGGTCATCTTATGGCTTGCGGATCTACAGTGACTATTTTTTTAAAGGATTTAAGGATAATTTATTGTCATTAAACAACTTTGTCATCTTTGAGTGCAGGGTTCCATGGGCTTAGCAGGCACACAGAAAAATCTGATTTTTTTATGGTTAGCCTTGTAAAAGAGTCAGACCAACAATACACATCATGAAGGCACTTGCAAATGACAAGGTAGTACACAATGTACAGTTGATTAAAGCTATATCTCAGCTCTGTGGGTTAAAAGAGCTGCTGTCCAGAACCCAAGTTCCCACAAGGTAGAGGAGCTCTGGGTACCAGTGGACACCGTCTGTTTGGTACACACAGCTGAGGTCTTTCACTGTCCCAACCAACGATAAGAATGAGCGCCACAGATGGACTGGCATAAAAACCTTGTGTGCAAGGTCATGATCCTCAACCACCGCATAGCAAGATGCCAAAACCCAATCAACTATGATGGTTCCGTGAGATGTTACGGGTGCATAAGACCCGTGATATTGCTCCACATGCATTCTTGTAACACTTGCAGGGATGACGTGGTCTGGCTGGTCATTCCCAACAACAAGGAGCTGCTGTCCTAGTTTGACATTACTGGCAAACACAGCACTAACGTCTATGCTGTTGGTACTGTTGTTCATAACAAAGACAAGGTGAGCTGGAGTCAGTGTCAGTCTGCAGCGTGGCTCTTCAGTCTCCAGGACTAGGAACTCTCATAATGTGTTGGTCCTGGTCCATGAACATAAGAAAGTCACTGGGAACTAGTTTTCCTTGTTGGTCAGTGGCCAGCACCTCGTCCCCCATCTGGAGCTCCTTCATGGGTTTAGTCCTTCAATCTGCCAGGATTTTGATGGACGAACCAGGGAAGCAACCTCCAGACTTGGCTGCCATAGAATTTTCTGCAAGAGCGTAACAGTAACACTTACTAGAGATGATAAATACATTTAGTAAAAACTATAAACAGGTTCAATTAATGAGTGGGTTACCATAAATTCTAGGGTATGCTTAAATCAAACTAGGAGAAATAGTTGAAAGTTTATAGGAGAACATGCTTAAATGTGTACTAGATGGCCACACTCAAAGGAAGGGTGTAAAACCTGCCATCATAGATAGCAGTGAGACGTAGGTCTTTCCTCAAAAGCATGCATGGTGTTGCACAACAAGTATTGAAAGTAGTTGTGTGAAAGATGAAAAAGAAAAAAAAAAAAATTTCAAACTCTGCAAATGTTCTCATCTCTGCACTCCTGAACAACTGCTGAGTAACGTGAGTGCACTTGTTGGAATAGCAAAGTTACAATAATTGTTGAACGAAATGTTATCCATCAGTGCATCCTGATGGGCGAATGTTGACGTGTATTGTAGAGCGCTTTGACTGATCAGAAGACAAGAAAGGTTTTATATAAATGCAAGCCCATTTCCCATCTAGCTCAAAGCATTGCTATGCCTACAGCTACAGCTTTACAGAGCAGCTTGCATGGCTGCAGAATTGTAGCCTAACCCACCTTACTTGGCTAGATTGTCAGTCTACCACAAGAATGATATATAAACTTCTCACATTCACAATCAGTCATGACTGATTGTGACAATGACTGTCATTTAAAGTTGCCTATATGAACCAAACCTGCATGACTCTGGACTGGAGGAAATCCACGGTTAACCTCCTGTGGAGCTACTGAATCTCAAGATTAGGGAAAGATTTTAAATGTGAGCATTTATTGTCATATGTGACAGGACACAATCGATGAAACATCTTGTCTGAAAGTGTTGATAGATGTCCCACACGGCCAACATGAGGTGTGGGTGGAAAAGGCTGCCGTCCTGCAGAGGGGCGAGATGCAACAATCCTGAAAATCTGGATGACAATCTCTCCTTGACGGCAAACTGTGATTGAATTAGTTGTGGGAAGAATAAAAAAAAGAGAGCTTTAGAGAGATGTTCAAATCCTGCCTACTTCCTCACCTCTGCACACCTGGCCAATCACTGCATGGCGTGAGCATAAATGTCTGTATGTCTGTTTTGGAACATTACAAAAATTGTCAGAAACAGTCGCCTCTATTCTGACATCAGGTGTGGAGGGAGAGGGCATCAGATGCTGTTTGAAGAACCAGCAAGCAATTTGGATGAAACACAGTGAGCCCTTAACGTAGTTTAGAAGGGTCTGAACGGAAATCCTTGGGTATTCAGTTGGATCTTAAGGGCTTTATCAAATAGCGCCATCTAGTGCAAGATGCTAACAATAAGGTGTTGCTGTGTTCCCATGTGTGACAATATTTATTGTGGCTTAACTTCTTCGCATGGACAAAATCTAAAGACAGTTAACCAAGCAGCACATAAAATCAGTGCTGCAATTCAGCAGGACATTTTGGCTTACACATTGTTTCATTAGGTGATTTTATTCAGTACCATATACAAATGAATGGCCCTTAAGTCATGCTAATGACACTGTGTTATTAAGATCATGTAATGACAGATTTGGTCCACCTACCTGCTTTCACAGAGCAATGGATGTGGGCTTTGGACTCATAGTAGACCCAGTCAAAGCCCGCCTCCACGGCCAGCCTGGACAGGATGCCGTACTTGCTCTTGTCTCGGTCTGAGATGGTGATGTCCACCGCTCTGCCTTCATAGTGCAGGGACTCCTCACAATGATGGCCATCCTCATCCCAGCCCTCTGTGACACGAAGTTTAACCCCCGGCCACTGATTCATGACTGAAATAGCCATAGAGTTCAGTTTGTCCTTACACCTCTGAAAATAGAGATAAATGCTATATTCAGATTATCAACATCCCAGATCGTAATCAACTATATACACTATACTATTATTTTGTTACCAGTAGGAATGCTAATGGTAGATGGACTTCTGTTTTTTTTTCTTTTCTAATCTCTCAACAATTTAAAGCGCTTTAACACTAGTCATTTACCCATTCACACACTGATGGCAGGGGCTACCATGCAATGTGCCACCGGCCCATCAGAAGTATCGAACATTCATACCCATTCATACACCGCAGGCACAGCTACGGGAACAATTTGGGGTTATTGCACACCCATCGACATGGACTAGTGGAGCCAGAGTTCAAACTGCCAGTCCTCTGATTGAGGGACGACCCGTTATATCACTGAACCACAGTCTACCCAAAACAATAAAAAATAAGACCCAATTTGTATTAAACTGTAATTATCCATCATCTTACCCACTGTAAAAACATTATTATTTGGGAAGCATGCTGATTAGTCTTGATATTATTTGGTCATAGCTTGATTTGTGCATTTAGCTTTGATTTGTGATCATTTTGGCATCATCTTCTATTAGAGGATCTGTCAAAGCTGCTCCAATCAATATCTTTGCATTAACCACATTGTGTAATGTAAAAGGTGTCACTGGAAGAGACAACCCGACCAAGAGTTATCATCTGACTCTGCAACTCCCCTCAACTGTACAGAGCTTTGGAGCCCATCCATCCATCCATCCATCCAATGTCCAGCACTTGCCCATATTCTGCACAGTGTTTGTGGATGGCTGGTGCTTGCACAGGTCACCAGTGTATCACGGGATTGGACTGACATTCACACCCACAGGCAATGTAGAGTGTCCAGAGCTGCATGTCTTTGGACTATGTGAGGAAACCAGTTTAAGCTCAATCCCAAGGGAAATAAATAAAGAGGTGCAAAGGTTTGATAAAACTTAAGACCCTGGTTTTTATATTTAACCTACTGCTGAACTAAAACAACAGTTAAACACACACACGCGTATACACACACGCACGCGCACACAAACATACTCACCTTCTAATATGCTCTCGACGCGCTGTACCCAAACGAACCGGACTTCCCGGTTCAGTGACCGATGCGTTCTTATGCGGTGCCACACGCGACTGATATTTGTCTATTCTATAGTATTACGACAAATTGAATTCCAACAAAATGAAACGGACAGAAATATTGTTACATACTTGTGTCATGAGTCGGTCTGCATTGGTGTTTTCCTCATCCTTAAAGATAATGTCGGGGTAGTAGTTGGGAGTCAGGTCCTTGAACCTCTCCGAGTTGCGGGTGATCTTGCCTTTGTACTTTCCGCTGGCTCCCAGGGTTTTCTCTGCCACGTTGGGTATGAAGTGTTTCAGGGCCAGCGGTGTCAGCTGCTTGGGGTACCTCCTCTTCCCGAATGCCCTGCCCGGTCCACAGCCCGAGACAACGGACGTCAGCAGCAGGCAGAGGGACACCGACAGCATCACTCTCATCAGCACCATCTTTGGTTTACCTGGAGAGGGTGAAGGTGCCTTGGAATGGAATAGCAGTGCAGGTGCCATAACCACTATAGCTCTCTCTCTCTCTCTCTCTCTCTCTCTCTCTCTCTCTCTCTCTCTCTCTCTCTCTCTCTCTCTCTCTCTCTCTCTCTCTCTCTCTCTCTCTCTCTCTCTCTCTCTCTCTCTCTCTCTCTCTCTCTCTCTCTCTCTCTCTCTCTCTCTCTCTCTCTCTCTCTCTCTCTCTCTCTCTCTCTCTCTCTCTCTCTCTCTCTCTCTCTCTGAAAATTTGAGGATGGATTCTACCTTCCTACAGTCACTTAAAGAACCAGTGCAACATTTAGTGGTTTGTTGCAGAATGCAACCAAACAAAATATCCCTCATCTTACTCCTCCCTTTCCATGTGTGTCAGATAACTATGTGGCTTTCAGGTAGGGATAGGATTTCATTCTAGGAGCTACTCTTATCAATACTTTGTTCTTCTTCATGACTAAATAGCTCATTTAAAAACATATATAGAATTTTAAAAACAAATACATTCAGAACAGGATTATAATTTATATATTTTAATTATAGCCAATCTTGTTTTTTATCTTGTTTTTAGAGCAGCAACAGTAATGTTTACAATAGCAAAGATACTATATAAGGTAATTAATACCTCACTGGAAATAAATCTAAAATGTCAATAAAAGAAATATAGTTTTGAGTGAAGTTTATAAAAAATGAACACATGCAGACATCAGTCAATATCAGTCATTCCTCCTGTCCTGTCCCTCTGTCCTTTACCTCTGCCAGCAGAGGTTTACAAGAACACACTAAAATAGACTACAGACTGACAGACTTTGTTTTAGCTTGTCTATTTATAAAAAAAAAAAAAAAAAAAAAAAAAAAAAAAAATGCTTTTGTGCTGTGCTTGTGTAAACATAGTGGTGGTGGATAAGATATGGAGGACAGAGCAAATTGAAATAGATTTCACTTTCATCTACAGTTCATGCTTGTTGAATTGACGTTTTACCTTGACTATTCTTCACTTCACCTGGCTCACTTCGCTGTCTCCACTACAGCCATGTGCATGTGCCTATATGCGTGTGTAGTTGTGTCTATGCGTGCGTGCGTGCGTTACAAACAGAAAATGGGAAAATGTAAAACATTTTTTGGTTCTCTGCTGGAAATAGAGCGCTCCAAGTTTAGAGTGAGTAACTGCCCAAAGCGGTCTGGTTCACGAGTTAGGTTAAAATGGAGCAGGAGATGTACGCGATTCGGTTTAGCATCAGCAATGAGGTAGGAGGTGTGTCAATTGTAGTTGAGAGGGAGCTGAATCAGAAGGCAATGCTCTCAATTTACCGGCCCATATATATTCCGACCCTCACTTATGGTAATGAGCTTTGGGTAGTGTCCAAAAGAATGAGATCATGGATATAAAAT
Source organism: Cebidichthys violaceus (assembly GCF_023349555.1). Lineage (NCBI taxonomy): Eukaryota > Metazoa > Chordata > Actinopteri > Perciformes > Stichaeidae > Cebidichthys > Cebidichthys violaceus. Next base: position 1,781,535 of record NW_027176964.1, read on the forward strand.
GATGTTCCTTCATAGAGTGTCTGGGGTCAGCCTTAGAGATAGAGTGAGGAGCTCAGACATTCGGAGGGAGCTCGGAGAAGAGCCACTTCTCCATTGCGTTGAGAGGGGTCAGCTGAGGTGGTTCCTGCATCTGTTCAGAATCCCTCCTGGATGTCCTTTCTGTGGATCAGCTGATGCCCCTGCGTGTAAGTTCCTGTGACCTCCCTGTCAGTGGCTGTTACCCACTGGTCACTAAACTTTTATGCACTTTAAGGCCTGTACTGGCCTTAAAGTTCTGTTCCCCAGCCATCACATCTACAATAGCTTCCCTTCATGTCAGCTGCGCCCGTCTGGCCAATAAAATCACAGAGCTAGAAGGAAGAAAACCCACACTTTACCAGATCCAGGAAACAGAAAAGCTTATGGACACCATCCTCTTCTGTCCAGCACAAACCAACACAACCAGGGCCCGAGTGCATGATGTCACCGCTCCCTGTGCTGCTGCCCCTCCTCCGGTCACTGCTCCTGATGATTCCCAGCTATAGCTCGGGGCCAAGCCTAAAGCCCTGGTCAGATCCACTCCATCCCATCATGAGCCCTGGTCCCTAGTCGGTGGCCGGGGCAGAGCACAGTATTTCCATGTGTTTTATATCTTTCTTTTCCCTCTTTGAAGAGGACCACAACCAACTATCCTTACATGCTTTTCACTTGTGTCAGGGGACACTTTACATAAATAATTAATTATAATGCTGTAAGTTTGCTTATGTATAATTTAGATATTCAATAAAATATGTCATTCAAAACAATATAAAACAAATAGAGGTGTTTAACAGGGCTATGGAATGTCCACTAAATCAAATAGATGACTTTAGAATTATCAACCATTTTCTTCTTTATAGATGGTGATGATGAGTTGGTGTGGGGGGGTCCCAAGGACACATGGACAACTGTTCTGGACTAGCTTATCACTCATCTCAAGTATGTCCTGACAGCAGCCATATAAACCCTTTCCCCAGTGTTGGCTGGTTGTTAACTGGAGTGAGAGCGTCAGCACTCATCCTGCTCTTCTATCTGTGACCTCACATCATTACCTCATTGTAACAATAAAACCAGATGCTCATGAAGCTCACATGGATCACACACTGCTGACTCTGTTCTGAACTGGTAGACAAAAAGAAGCCTGCCACCATTAACATGGGAAATAAAATAAGCCATTATTCATGGGGTTTAGTTATTACCTTTTAATCCATCAGTGCTTGTATCAGAGGTTCTGTTCTGAAGGTCCCCTAACCTAGATATATATTTTAGTAATGTTTGCCTAACCATAACCATGTGGTTTGGCATAAATCTAACCAAACTTAAACCATAATATCACATCATAAAACATGTATTTATGATGGCAGGCAGGCAGGCAGGCAGGCAGGGCTGACGTAGCTCGTGTGGAATCCCTAGGTCCAACACAAGAACAGCAGACAGGCTCACCTGGCGTGGAATCCCAGGGTCCTACGCCAGTGGTAGGCAGGATTGACTGTGAGACACCCGAGGCTCGACACAGGATCGCCAAGACTACTCAGCTGATCTCCGAGGAACGAACTGGAAGACTTCTTTGCACAGGTGAAACTCGAGGGTCGACACTGGACGGCAGGTAAGTTGAAGACAAACGGAGTCAGAACCGGAACTTCACAGAGTGAGAACGAACAAATGTATGGGGCCGGAATACCAGGTAGGTAAACGGATGGACTGAGAGCTGGGATGAGAATGACCGGAGTATTTATGCCGGCTGGAGATGATCACGGGAGATGAGGCACAGCTGTGCCTACGGAGAGAGGCGCGGCAGTGGGCGGAACTCGGAGGAGGACACAGCTGAGGGACACAGAACAAAACACAAGCACGTGGCAAAACAATAACAAACAGACAGGGGAACGACAGCCCACACGAGGAGAGGTGATCGGGGAAAACAGAGGAAAACACACCAGGGTTGGACATAAATCCTCACACCCAAATGTCTCCTATAGAACGGGCTCTGCCATGCTTTTTATTAAAGCGCTCCTGCGTTCTTCCTTGAAATGGGTGTCTGAAAGGGGTTATAACTGCAATAGGGAGCTCAAGACAAGGGTAACCTCCATCTTCCAAGAGAAAATAACCAGATGGGGGGTACAGTGAATTGAAACGGGGCTGTTTCTCAAAATCTGTGTGTCTTGTACTAAACCTCCATAACCAACAAAAATGTCCAGAAATCTCCCAGAGGAGTCACAGATGACTGAAGTTGAATGGAGTGAAACTGCTCATAGTTGAAATAATCTCACTGGTTATATTTGGGTGGTTTAATTCTTATTTGACAGCCTTCTATGGCCCCCATAGCCTTATTGAAGGTCTCATGCTGCGCCAGCTGTCCAAATCCTCGGCCAACTTCCTCCAAGGTGTTAGGACTGGGGAAGAAGACAAACTTAGATTTACTTACTCTGCTATTTGTAGATTATTTATGCGCCTCACAAATTTAAAAAAATTGTGGCGCAGGTGATGCTGATCCTGCATTGACTCATGTGTTCAACCAATCACTGTACTCCACTCACAGCACAGGGAGGTGCCTACTCTGAAATAGGTGCTTAAAAAACTCTCTCAAAATGGCGTTCTAAGAACAAGGATTGTTCATGGTTCTTCCGGTGCAGATGCAATACAAAATGGGGTTCTTAGAACTGTGTTGTGAGACTTATAAAAATATGTTAATGCAATCTGTGAGGTACTGCGATGGGTTTTTCCTAAACTCTCAGTCCCACATGCATGACATCACTGGCAACGATGGTTGTTTCTTTCCAAAACATGCACCATACAAACAATGCTGCTTCATTGATGGCATCACTTAAAATCTTAAGTCCACTGAAGTTGCTAACTAGTTTAATATCCTAAATGCACAAACTCCTAGGTGCCAAACCCAGAGATTCAATCAATATGGCGGATGGACGTGTCTACTGTGTGAAGTTGTGAATCCAGGATTTCTATCCACAATAGTGTGTTTGAGCAAGCTGATGATCATGTTATGATAATGATGAGACACGATGGTTCCAAAGTGAAGCACCTCTACTTGTTGCTTTTCAACCCAATAAAGGGTATACCAGTTCATCACTGTCACTTATTTAGCAATACAGATTATTGCATTCAAAATAATATTCAAATAATACTGTGTGATATGAGCTGGTTACAGTCCAGGGAGGCTGAGTTCTCCTCCTTCTCAGTGAAGACAGTTACATTTGATGTCTGGTGGAAAACAGGAATTCAGACTTTGTCCTCAATAAAGTGTTGCTACTGTGGACGTTTTGTGCACATAAATGCAGATCTAGATAGTTTATAAGACTAAACCCAGTTTGAATCATTGGAAGAATGAGTTAAAACTCTTCAGTAAACTGAAACTTGGTGAAGACAAGAATACTCTAACGTTTTTTTCTTTACTTGATAGCTTTAATAAATGTCAGATAGCCCTGTATTTGATTTATTTGTGTATTTTTATTTTATTTTTTTATTTTTGTGTTTGATTTGATTATGATCTTGTTCAACTTGAGGCAAACTTATTTTTTTGTTAATTAAGACATGTAAAGAGGCCTTGTATGTTTGTATTTTCTCAATTAAAAAAATAAAATAATAATCATCATTTTGTAATTTGTAATTCCTCTCACTGCCAGCGGGGGAGACCGTGTTCCTCTCTAGCTCAAAGCTCTCCTGCTGCTGACAGAGGAGTTTTTCTTTTATGAATCTACCCATCTTTAGCTTTATGTTGTTTTGCAGACTGAATAAATCATTCTAACTTAACCCTTGTTAGTTTGCTAGCATCAGAGCAGTGGTGTTTCTTTTTCTAATGGGTCATATTCAGACATCATAGGAGTTTTGATCTTTCCCTGCACCATGTCACATCATATTGTGTCCAAAGGGCTTATTTTTATGAGATCTGTGCAATCGCCGGCGATCAATGCTGACATACTGTCTTTTGAAGGCTGACTCAGTTTTGGAGCTGGATTGAAGATTTAAGTTATCAAGAAACGAGACGACCTGATGAATCCATCGGTACCAACCATGTCATGCTAGCGTGTCGGCTGAATAACATTCCAAACTTAGGTTAATTTTGACAATGGAAAACTGCGGGTCCTTTGACACCTCACCTCAAGATATGTGAATGAAAAAATGATTCTATGGATACCTCCAAGTCTCCCCTTACAGACACACACACTTTATGATGATCACGTGCAGTTTTGTGCAAAAACCATGCATTTGTTTGCATGCAGCATACATGTGCTACTTTCTATTCTAAAAATGGTATTGTTAAAGATGTCTACATACTGGGATCCTTAAAGAGTCGTGGAATTACATGAATTGTGTTTGACTGAAAAGCTGAAACTCTTGTGAATCCAATGATATGTGATGATGTTAGTATTAGCCATTTCACACAGAGAGACCATTTTTTATTAAGTTGACGTCGCTGTGTAAAAAAGCTGTGACTTCTGGCCTCATGGAACCTAACAACCACAAATCAGTCTCCACAATGTTGAAGCCTTGTAACACACCTCTGTACATCATTTCATCTAATGCATGTGTGACACCACAGTTATCATGTAGTCAATATAAAAGGGTGTTAACCAAAGATTATTAAACCCAATTTAAAGGGGCACTCCACCAATATTACAGATGAATCCGTATCTCAGCTCCTCCCAGCGGGGAGGAGAGACGACCAAACACGACACCCTCACTCCCTCCAGTGTCTTCTTCTCAGGACTCACGGCATCTCAGCAGTCAAATGTCTAGAAATAACTGTACACTGTTTAAAATAACACCTTGATGGCTGCTGCGCCAACAATTTATACAGGTATATCGGGTAGATGCTGAATGCCTAACTAGCTCCAGAGTAGGTTATGTTCTAGATAAGAGATCAACTCATATAAAAGCTCTGAATAAATCACTATGTGAATGTGTAAATGAACAGATTCAAAAAAGCACAGCTTCATCTAGAGCACAACAGATGTGACTACATGTGTGTATTCTGTTAAATGAATGTGTTGCAGATGTTTTCTGATGGCGTGTGTGACAATATGACAGCAGTGACAGCAATGTGACAGCAGTGTGAATTGGACTTGGGAGCGAATATAAAAATATATGTATGTATTCTCTTATCATACATTCAAATCATATATTCACTAATATTTTAATATTATATAAGTATGTTTGACACTGCCAGTGTTGTAGATAAAAGAATAGGAATACATCTAAGCAACACATTAACTTAACGGAATACACACATGTAATTATAGGCCCTATTAAGCAGTGATTTATTTATTATAATTCGGTATAGTTTACACATTCACACAGATAGCAATTTCTTGCCCACTGTCCTTCCTGCATTCATCAGTTTAAACTTTGTTTCTTTTAGCCTGAATTATGTGCTAAACTTCTTCGTATTTGTCTAATATTATAGTTTTCTCTTTATTTGTAAAATATGCCGCTCTGCAGACAGCAGACTTGTTTGTGATTGTGATTGGTCATACGCTGCAAACACCGCCCCTTTATGTGAACGTCTCACAGATTGAGAAACCCTGGGATGATTTACTGAGTTCATAACCAGCTTCGTAGGACAGCTTTACGGGATCGTCGTTGTTAAGGTTAGTTCGATCAGATAACCAAAAGATAACCTGGGTATGTTCCAAAGAGCAGGATTAACAAACTCTGAGCCTGACCCTGAACTCTTAGTGGACTAACCCTGAGAAAAAGAAAAAGACTGGCAACACATACACAACATAAAAGCAAGATTTTCATCTGAAAAACATAGTAAACAACCAGGATTTACATTCTAATTAATAGACTGCGATACGTGCTTTGATAGGGACTGAATGAATGAGGAAATAAAACAGTATGCCTGTCAGAGGGAAGAGACAGTATGGTGAAGAAAACCTGCCAAGACAATTTAATTCTAAAGTAAGCTAGAAGATTCTATGGCAGTTTCTTTTCTTTCTTTTTTTTGGATTATCAACAAACAAACAAAAGAAATACACTGAATTTATTATATTCTTTGTTGTTTCTTTATTTTATTATGTTTTTGCAGCTGCATAATATATTGTTCCAAACATACAGTTGATTTACACACCTGACTTTGATGACGTTAACCTTTCAACTAAAATGTACTTTAACTGAAGTCACATTTATTGGTTTGATTATAGACTTTTGGTCCACACTGCCGTGCAAATTGTTTCAGACATCCCTGGTGTGTAGAGGATGGATCATAATGACTTTGGGGATCCTCTGTATGATTTTTATATTTAAATTGTGCAAAATGTCCAAAATTCCTGAGTTCAACGTCTTATGGAAATGTTCCTAACCCTTTGCATATACGCCCCCCACTGGTAGCATCAAAAAGGGCATGTGGCAGACCAGTAGACTGACCCTCCCGCACATATCATTTTTTGCCTATAATTAATTATGATGTCTGCGCTCTAATTGAAGAGCTCATGCATCACTTCAGCCCCAAGGAACTGTTTTTTGTTGCCATATGGACAGATAATATAATTAAGGATGGCTCTGTTGAATTGAAGTGCACCAGTAATGCTAATCAGCTGGTGCACTATAGCAGGACCGTGGAACTGGTAAACCGGAAGGGACTGCAGCCCTAATCTCGCCTCAGGGACCTGGTCTACTTTAGTGCCTCGATCTCCGACAGTTCTTCATGTAGACATGTGACGCCATTGTGAAGCAGCGAGACGGCGCGTCACGCTGCTGTGGCAACTAAGGCAAACACCAACGCTACAGCCATGTCTGACGTGACTGCGAAGGAAGAACGAAAGAAGAGAAGTACTCTGGTTCTGAGGCCGTAAGTTCTCTTTTCCTCTCTTTTTGTCAACGTGTTTATTAGCAGAGCTCGAAGTGAACCGGTACTCATCACACCGGACCTTCTACTCATCACACCGGACCTTCTACTCATCACACCGGACCTTCTACTCATCACACCGGACCTTCTCAAAAGCTGCCGCCGGTTCCCCCTTCTACACTCTCCATGTCACATTATTTAAAAGTTGTCTGAATCATCTCCTTTGGTTTACACAATATGATTTTAAAGGACAAACATGTCTTTAATGTCCAGACAAGGCTGTAATATGTGGAAACAAATTTTATAATTATTTAACCATTTTATGTTAATCTCTTTACGCTTTCTGAGCAGTATCTATAGTAATAATATTTGGTCCAAAATAAATAATATATATATAAATTCAGAATGTGTCTCTTTATCATAATAGGAGCACCCTGTCTGCCTGGCTGGTGTTGATTCCAGGCTGTAGGCATCCTACAATATGTTATAGAGTGATACTTTATGTATTTACATTATGGGTAAACATACAAACACACCACCTTAACATGATAATGTTTCAGATGGAATATTATTATACGCCAATCTGTGAATAAGGGGAGTACTGGCACTTGTTTTTTCCACACTGTGTATTAGGCCGAGGTTGGTTGGAATACAACTGTTTTCTGGTCCTTTGAAGGTCACAGAAATAAAAATGGAACATCAAATGTTTGCATTTTTTAACGGCACTCCTCTACTGTTTTAAAACATTGGGGAGTCGTTAACTTTTTGGTCAGGGTAACAATTCAGTTCCATTGAAAGTGTAAACTGTGGTGTTGGACGTGGGACTTCAGGTTCATTTTGATACAAGATTTGAAAGCGTGCTGGCTAACATAAGTTCATCACAAAGCTGGGTCAATTGTGAGCGTGGTTGGTTGGAGTCCAATATTGTAACTGTTGACAAAAGAGATTAGATATTCCTACTGATTAATTGCTTTAAAATGTTTGCTTTGAAAAATGGGGATATATTCTATTAAATTCATGTTTTCTGGCTATTGTTTGAATTAAATTAAATTGTTCCTATTGGTTGCTTCATTTTTGGAAACGTCCATTTTAACATTGTGCCAACCTACACTGTGATGAGGCTGGTCGGCACTAATGCACAACATGAATATAATCACCAATCTCCTAGAAAAGATTTGTGTACATTAAAACATATGTGTCTGTAGCTGAGGCCTTAACTTTTCATTTGCTGTTGGTTAGAATATTCTATTATTAAAAGTGTGCCGACCAACCCCGGTCTCCCTCTAGGCAAACAAAGTGAAGCCATGCTAACTGAAATAAATGCTCATTGATATTTTGTCTCCTAGTTCTTCTCGAGCAATAAATACTTCAGTATCAGGCATACATGGAGTCCACCAAAGTACTAGAGACACAAACAGCATCATCGGTTGCGCAAGCAGAAGATGTTTCAGCCTGGCTGGTGGGAGCAAAGTTCTGGAGAAGAGCGCCTTCCAAACTCCCAGACAAGTTGTTCGGGTAACTTATACCCTCCCTACAGGCTACAAGTAGGCCAATCTATCTTTGTGCCTTCTACAGCCTATTTGTAGCAGCAGGCTAATGCAGTAGCAGTGTTATTGGTGGCTAATCGTTGTCTTGTTTGCAGGTGTTTGATGAAGAAGACAATGACATCACTCCTCAGCCACTGTACCAGGCAGATCCAGCAGTGGCACAGGCCAAAGCCAGCAGGTTGTTTCTGGATGAGATCTCTGCTGGATCAGCATCAGATCAGACAGCGGCCACCGGGAGCTTCACCATGCCTTTCTCCAGGTGCAGGGCTCCTTCTTTTACACATCTCTGACCTGATGGTCCAACAGCTGGAGCTGATCTGAGGTGGCATGAGAGTGTGTGGATACGACTACTTGTATGAGAAAAACCAGCAGCAACTTTGTTAAATATATGACATATGATGCTATTTTCCAGCCACCCTCCTGAGGAAACCCATTTCATCTCCCTTAGAGATAGGGTGCGAAGTTCGGTCATCCGTGAGGGACTCGGAGTAGAGCCGCTGCTCCTTTGCGTGGAAAGGAGCCAGTTGAGGTGGTTCGGGCATCTGGTAAGGATGCCACCTGGGCGCCTCCCTAGGGAGGTGTTCCAGGCACGACCAGCTGGGAGGAGACCCTGAGGGAGTCCCAGGACCAGGTGGAGGGACTATATCTCCAAACTGGCCTGGGAGCGCCTCGGGATCCCCCAGTCAGAGCTGGCTGATGTGGCCCGGGAAAGGGAAGTTTGGGGTCCCCTGCTGGAGCTGTTGCCCCCGCGACCCGATCCCGGATAAGCGGGTGAAGATAAGATGAGATGAGATGAGATGCTATTTTCCATAGACAGCCGGTTTAGATATGACTAAACAAGGAATCAATGAAATCGCTTGGACATAGTCCAATGAATGATTTATTGATAAGAAAAGGAAAATAATCATTTTATCTTTGATCAGTGATGTCCTTTGTGTCCCACGTAGCTCGTTAGGCCAAGTGTTACCACACAGTGTTCCTGTAAAAATGTGCTCTGACATTGTTTTCCAGGTCAATATTAGGAAGCAGCAGAATATCCAGCCAGTCTACCATAGAGTTCATGAATGAGGAGATTGAGGATACATTTTCCAAACGGGACCTGCCCATCAACTTCCCAGGTTCCAAAGTGAATTTGCTTTGATTGCTATATTCTATTTTTTTTTAGCTCCATCCTTAATGTTGTTACATGTGTTAAAGTTACATCTACGGCATCTGATTATGATTGAATGTCACAGACGACATAGCGCTGTCTGTGGTTTCCGTTTCACGTCTTTTGTTCCTTGTTAGACGTGCCGGGGAAAAGAGACACAGTGAAAGAACATGTGACAGAGGACATGTTGAGAGAGGTCACTGATGTCTACATCTCTGAGACAGACAGCATTTCACTGCTGGACATGCCGAGCACCTTAGCGTCAGTGGATGCTGATGACGCAGAAGCTATCATGTGAGTGAAGTAATGTGTATTGAGCACAATACGCATAGGAAATACACACCACTTTTAATCTTTCTGAACTGCAAATGAGACAGTGATTGACACGTGCTTCTCCGCGCAACCGTCCTGTGACACGTACTAATACAGTATGTGACGGTAAAACAGAAGGGAGTTCTATCTTATGGTCAGTAATTGAAAAATATATAATTGTCTTTGGTTTTAACAAGCTAGTGTCATTTTCTCCTCGTTTTTACAGGGAGAGGAACAATCAGTATGCTGAGCTGTGCAGAAACAGAACGGGCAACGATAAATATGTGGATCGATCGGTACAGACCTTGAATGGAGCAGCTAAAAACAAACAGGTCCAGAGCGACAGCATGGTGGTGGTGGACTCAGGTAAGGCTCATTATTTTCTCTTGGAGCTTGCTACCTGTTGTTGGAAACAAGGGATTTAAAATAAGAATTAGGTTTTGACATCCAAGGCTTTTTGCCTTGCGAGACTTAAAATAAAAATCAAGAAAAGTACAATAGAAGTATGAAAAAAATGTGTGAACATTTTTTTAAAAATCAAAGAGGTGTGGACTGGTGCCTGGAGTTGTTGGTTTACAAAAGGAACGCGTCGAGGGGAAAATGATGACGGTCAGAGACGTGTTTCCCCAGCTTCACATGCTGCTTCCTGTCAGACAGGAAATCCTGTGGCCTGCAATAGAGCCTGGACGATGGTATGAAAGGCAGAGCTGAAGTCCACAAAAGGGTGAGGAGTCCAGGTGCTGGAGGATATAATGGAGGGCCATGTTGAACTGTAGGGGTTCCAGAAGAGGGTCAGTACGGTAGTTGTTTTGAGGTGGGACTGGACAAGCTCCATAAGCACAGGGGTCAGGGTGACGGGTCTACAGATGTTAAGTCCTGTGGTCCTCAAGCCTCGGTTGTACTCCCAAACCAACGCGTACATGGACTGCAGCAAACATCCCAGATGCGTAAAACACGACAGTCTGTACAGTCCCAGCACACCTGAACATCCCTCACAACTTAACTGGTCCACTGTGATCCCCTCAACAACAGGCTGTGAATGTTTTTAATTCTGCAAGAACCGGTCGCAGAGGACAATAACCAAGGAGTCCGGGTTTGTCTGCTCCACACACAGTATCTGGTCTCTGTGGCTGCTACACATTGAGCCGAATGAAATAAATAAACTCACAGGGGAGTAAAAGGGTTTACAGGTACAGTCAGCTGGTACCACATCACACATAATTAGCCCATACATCACTTTAGTGCAGCTTTAAGGTAACAGATTTCTACCAGCGTAAGTGTGTCATAAGGATTCCTTTTTTGAGCCTCAGCGCTGTCACACAGACACAGATCATTGATGTGCTATTAATTAGTCAAGTCAAGTATCTTAACTATCATTGTGTCGAACAACAAAACAGATCCACGTAGTACACAGAGAAATTGTCTATATAATCAATATCTATTTATTATTAGCAACTGTCAGCACTTATTATACAATGAAATGCTAGAACACACAATTTACAATTTCTCAAAATATTCACATTTGGGAAGCTGGAACCAGTTCATTTTTGCTTGAGAAATGACAAAAATCTATTTTTCCTGTCAGTTGATTAATGAAGTAATTGGTGTGATGATTAGTTTGATGGAACTAATCTTTATCATTAGTGTTTAACAGTCTTTAACATGTTTCATGCCCACAGCTACGACTGTCACCACCTGGGACATGTATGACACTCTGATCAGCCCCGAGCAGTGTGAGGAGCTGTGCAGCCAGGAAGTAGGGAGGGCTGACTATCCCGAGGCTGGAGAGGACGCCAGCAGAGGAGCAGAGAGGAGCGTGTCAGTAGGCAGCATGGCCAGCACAGGTACCAGTGAAGGACTGGAGAGGATGCTGCATGGTGTAACCTCTTGACCAGACACAATATCATTACAAAGCACCTATATTCTTCCTTTGATGATTCACAGTTCTTACAGTTTTGAGAGTGGAATTCAGGAGAGCTCTGCAATAACTTGCATGTATCATTTTATTTTATTTCTCTTCAGCCAGTGCTGCTAGCTCATTGAAAGAAGTGGAAACATTTGGGAGCGGTATAAACGCTGAGTCAGACTTGCAGCTGATCATGCTGTCAGAGAGATTCCAGCACTGCTTGCTGGTGATGGAGAGGAGCATTCTGGGAAACACTTTTCAACCCAAGCTGGCTGCTTACAGACAGCTACCCGTAACCAAAGGTAAAGTCAGCTCATCAGCAGCACTGATACACAACAGCAGATACAATACACATACATACATGTAGGTCAGATGAAGTGTTCATGGATACTAATGGATAAGATGAAGAGGTTTAATGTCATCAAGGCTGAGGATAGGTTAAATCCAGAAGTCATGTATGTACCTGTATGTATGTGACGATTGAAATGAGTTTCAGGGTTGTTTTTTTTGGAACGGTTGTATCAGAACCAGTCAGTGTGGTGGAGCAGAGGGAGGAGGATGCAGAGAGCTCTCGGTCTCCAGCTGTGGAGCGTCTCTGGGCGTTCAGCTGTGAGCTCAGTAGAGGACGCAGCGTCAGCAGCATGGTGTGGAACAAGAAGAACCCGGTAAGGGACTTGTTAGCACTGCTTATTAGCAATGTGGACAAAACTGAATACAAGTGTAAATCATGCCTGCTGTATGTCACTGCAGATGACAACATTTTGTTAGTCTGTATTATTATTTGAAGGGGTAGCTCACCAAAATCACACAAATACACATTCTCCTCTTAACCCCAGTAGTGGTTGCTAGGAACTGTTAAAGGAACATTTCACCCCAAAATGATCATTTGTATAGCAGTTACTCTCCCCGTGTTACCTTGAATTGTTGAAGGAAACCTTGTTTTTCCCTCATGCCTCCACGGTTAACAAAGAATCCAAAAATGGAGAAGTCTGGATGAATTGAAATGAATGGGGGCTGTGTTTAAAAACAGCAAAACTACATGAAAGCAAAGTTAACAAACTCTCACACAGCAGGTGAAGTGAAATCCAAGTCTCACTTATCCAGTCGTATGCTCACTACTTCACAAACACGTGCATCTTCATTAAAGCCTTGTTATTTAAAACCCTTCTGCATAAACAGTCTCAAGCTTGCGTCTCAAGTCAAAAAGTCCAAAGCCCTAGAGACTTGAATTAGTAGAGTTTGTAAACGGACATGTTTTTGTCCTCCAATATTCCTTCAGTCACATTTTGCAGCAGTTTAAGGACATTACAACACCATTATCCTCAGCCCCACAACCTGTGACAACGGGAGAGAGAATGGTGATAATAAGAAGAATGAGAAGAATAATTGAGCAGATATCATTCGATATGAAATAAAGTAATACATAGAACATTGAAGTCACATGTGTTAGAGGCCCCATTAGCTGGCAGAGGTGGTGAGAGTGAGCACTGAGCTTGACTTTATGCACTAAACTCCACATATTATGGATTACAAAGCCTTCACTCATGCAATGATATCCACCCCCCACTACTAATTATGAGGAAAACATGACATGTAGATGGAAAGGCACAGACTAAATGGGAGTAAACAGATGTTTTGATATCGTTTTGGTATTGTTACGTCAGTTTTTGGATTTCTCGTGAGAAAAACAAAGTATTCTTCAAGAATTCAAAGGAATGCGGGGTGAAGAGCTGATGTACAAATGAAGATTTTGGGAGCAAAGTATTCTTTTAACATGTTTTACATTTATTAAAGGCATATGTCAATCTAAGAGTTGTTTCTCTACGTCGTCTTACAGTAATCTGTACAGCTGCATCAATGTCATCCACATCTGTCACCATTTTTCTGTTCATTTTTTTCACAAATGTAGCTAACTAGATATGTAGAAAGATGGCACGCATTCTTAAGCCTACCTACAAAGCTCTGATTGGTCGATTGTTTTATCAGCCGTCAATGAGCACCAGTCTTATTTGAATTTTCTGGAATCAATCTAGCCATTCAGATACTGTACCTCCAACACACATTGGAGGTGAATGGAATTTTCAGTTGTGGTGTTGACCTAAAAAAGTTGGATGTGAAAAATGTAACAGTACTGAAACAATGTTCCAGATGAGCTGGATACTCCACAGAAAATACTGCCCGTAGTTTTCACCTGAACTACTTTGTACTAAACAATTGAAAACTGTTTCCAGCTGACAGAAACAGATGTTCACTAAGAGAGGTCTGCTTGTGCTCTGCTCTCTCTGCTAGGACCTTCTGGGTGTGGGCTATGGTGAGTCTGGCTCCAGTAAACAAAAACCAGGCCTGGTGTGCTGCTGGTCTCTCAAAAATCCCACGGTATGACTCCTTTATGTAGCTTCAGGGGCTCCATGTGTATTCAGCTGTATGCAGAAGGTTGACTGAGTGCCAGCTGTCCATTCCAGATGTTGTCTCGTTTCTCCTCTGCAGTGGCCTGAGCGTGCCATCCAGTGTGACAGCGCTGTGACTTCCCTGGATTTCTCATCCAATAACCCCAGTCAGCTGGCTGTGGGCATGCAGGACGGCAGCATTGCTATCTACAATGTGAAGAGTCAAGACAGCAAGTCATGTGTCCTCAGCAGCAGGTGCGTGTGGACAGCTCAGCTCTTACATCACACACTGAAGACAACGTTCTTTACTTGTGTGTGTGTGCAGTGAATGTCCCAACAGGCACTTGGATCCAGTGTGGCAGCTCAGATGGACCCAGCAGGAGTTGAGCCTGACAGGAGGGGAGATGGTAGAGTCTCTCTTTTCTGTGGCTGCAGACGGAAGGATCAGCAAGTGGTTTATCTGCAGCAGTGGCCTCGACTGCATAGGTACTGGCCCATAGCTTTACCACTGTCTGTCTGTCTGTCCGTCCGTCCGTCCGTCTGTATAACGTAATCTATCCACCCATCATCTATCTTGTAATAGACCTGATGAAGCTCAAGAAGATCCAGAATACCAAGAAGAAGGCTGGAGGGGCGAAGACAGAAAGTGTTCTGTCAGCGCTGACTCCTGGTCTGTGTTTTGACTTCCATCCAACGGTGAGTTGATGAGAGAACATAAGTTGACTAGAATGTAGTTCTTGGGCTTAAAACTTGTTTCTGTGGAAAATACCATATTCACAGATATCGTTTGTGATAATGCAGTGCTGACTTTCAGTTAAACACTTTTCTTTCTAAGGTTGATTTTAAGTGAACTTTGACTTTGTAAGTGATTGTTGTCATCATTGTAATCGTGTTTCGTTGCTGCACCAGGATTCCAGTGTCTACTTGGTCGGCACATTAGAAGGACTCATTCACAAGTGCTCCTGTTCCAACAATCAGCACTTTCTGGAGACGTACAGGAAGCACTTTGTGAGTCCATCAGTCACCTCTCCTTCTGATAAGCACAAAGACCACAAGGCCTCAGAAGCCATCAGTAGTGATTGTTTCAAATCCATTCATGCTCTGTCCCACAATGCATTGCTTACTGGCCATTAACTCTTTCCTATAATATGCAGTAAAATGTTTAACTTTAGTGATATTGCTACTTTTAATTAATTTTGGTTTGCAGGAATGTGAATTCTTTGAATAGTGACACTGTTATTTCTTGATGAACAGGATTTATCCACATATGCACAGTGAAGGACATGCATGCCACAAGCTCAGGGGGACAAATACGGAGAAATAAGCATCTCTGAGTAGAGTTAGTTAATATAAATTTTGGCACACGCTCTTTAAGGTATACTAGAAGGAATATCTTCTGGGGTTAAAAGAATAATCATCAAGATGTGACCACTTGTTGATGTTGATCTTTGGGTTAGTCAGAGAGACCTTCAGTAACATCAGTCACACCTCACCCTTCAGTGTCCTGTGAACCGCATCACATGGAGTCCACTCAGTCCGGATGTGTTCCTGAGCTGCTCTTCTGACTGGACCATCCAGCTGTGGAAGCAGGACCACCATCTCCCCATGTTAGGCTTCAGCTCCACCCAGACAGCAGTGTGTGACATCAAGTGGTTCCCGAAGTGGGCCACGGTATTCGGAGCCGTTAAGGAGGAACAACTGGAGATCTGGGACCTGAATTTAAGCATGTGAGTGTCTGGGATTGTTCTCCGTCTCTCTATTTGTCTCTCTGATGTGAAACCTGTGCCAAGAGTAATCACGTTTGTCCTGCATGTACACTTCAGCCTGGACCCGATCATTGTGCAGCCTGCTGCGGCTGGTGTGAAGATGGAGTCCCTGCTGTTCGCCGCACAGACAGACTGTGTCCTGGTAGGAGACAGTGACGGACACGTGACCGTCTACCTGCTCAAGAACCTCAGTGTGGGAGAGAGCAGCCAGGTACGACTGAGGACCGGTGGCCTTTGTGCAGGGCTAGAAATGTCTGTAGCGTAAATCGATTCATAGAAAAATGAATTATGCAAAGCCATAAAAACGACATGAAAATATGTTAATTGATTATATATACTTGTGTGTCCAGAGGCTCAGACAAAGTTCTAAGCACAAAGAGCATGGCTTGTTGATAGAGGTGCTTGTTGTACGGCAGTTATAAGGGAAATGTTTTTTTTTGTTACATCTTACTGTGTACTGTCACATATATTAATATGTATTGAAATTTGCTGTGCTGTATTTTGTTATCACTACTGTTGCAGTCCTTCCAGGAGAAGAACAGTTTTCAGTTTTTTTCAGCTCATTATAAGAGAGGATTAGCCATTATCGTAGCTGATATATTTAGAATGTTAATAAAATGCATTATTCATTTATTATTATTCATACTTTTACACTACTAGAAATGTAATCTCCTGCCACAAGCTCGCCTGTGTCCAGTGAGACGTCTCAGAGGAATGCTCTCTGGTGCTTTCTTACTCATAGATGTTATTTAGTTTAGCAGATGGAATACAAAACGCTGTTCAATGATTCAACCAGACCGACAACTGAAAGAGACAAAGGTCCTCTGAGCGACAGTTGAATAGGAAGAGAAGAAATCAGCACCATCGGTCATTTAGACTGGAAGCTTGGATTTAAACAGAAACATCTTTCTGTTTCAGTGTTAAGAGTTTCACAATAAAAGCACCCGAGAACAAGCTGGAATTTGCAAAGCTCTTCTTCAGACTTCACAGTAGAAATAGACGGTTAATCTAGAGTTAGCACTGTTGGAATATCAGATGAACTAATCACAGGTAAAACCTCTTCAATCTATGACACCAACTTGCAGTTCAATAATGAAACAAATTCAACATCAAGTTCAATAGTATTCTGTCATGTAACTCTGTGGAAGTTTGAATCATTTCATTCTTATTTTGGGGACAAAACGATTCCAGATGTTAACAACACTAATTACTATTCAGTGTAATCCTGGGCTGTTCTGACATATGGATGTCTCTGTTAATGTGCATTAGCTTGAAGGCATTTGATGCAGCGGGGAAGCTTCTTTCCTCAGTTACATAGACACACGATGGTCGACTCACATGACAAACAACCCACAGCGTCCCTCTTGTCTTTCAGGTGGATATTCTGGAGGGCATCCTTCGCTCTGCGGCTCCCGAACAGCTTTAAAAAAAACACAGACAGATGTAAACCCAAACGGTTTGGGTTTCTGTCTGCTGAACGTTACATCAGTACACAGACAAGTGTGTCCAGATCTGTAACACAGGTGCATTTTGATTTCAGGTGCATTATTCTTTAAATACCACACCATATTAAATTTTTATGTTACTGTAGAATATAAACTCCTCAAGCCATTCAAATCCTCCAATTTCCCAAATCAATGCCAATGAGCTCAGTGTCTGGTAGCTGGGACAACTCCTGTGTAATAAACCTACCATTGCTGAAATCAATATGACATAGAATATATATTTCAGTCTTAATCATCCCTGTATACAGAAGAGTTGACTGACTCCTGTGCAGAAGATTGAGTGAATAGAGGTGGATCTTATTCGTCTGACTCTACCTGCTTGACCTGCTCGGATGCTTTGTTGGTCATACAAGAGTCAAGATGAGTCTACTTTTTCCAGCTCTCCTGGCTTCTTCTCATTACTCCTCTTAAATGCAACATGTGATGGATGGAACTGAATTGATGTGTTGTGGTTTCCTTTTATCTTGTGCATTTCTATATTATATATATTGAGCTACCTGGTCTCTCTCTCCACCTTCATATCAGTCATTCTAAATGATGTACTGGATAGTCAGGAACAGGAGGCGAGCGAGAGGACGACATGCAGCACAGCGGGTCGGATCCATAAGGTCTCAGCTTTGGTACGTGTACATTAACATTCAATGATTGTTGAAGATTAAACTAGCGGTTGGCCAACCTTTTTGGATTGTGAGCCCTACAATAAAAGGGCTCTGGGTGGAACTCCATAATCACATTTCGGATGTGTGCGAGTTAGCAGTACCACCAAAGAGCCCTTTCACTGAACTTCTCAGATGATCTCATGTCAGTAATAGTTTACAGACTAGTAGAGGACAGATCTACCCTTTACCCAAATCAACACGGTGTGTTTCTGTACGTGTGTGTGATAATGCACACACTGTAAAAGCTCTTTTTTTTTTTTGTCAAAAAATGTCTGTTAAGTTTAAACCAACCCTACACCCTTGATCTCAAGACCCCCCAAGAACCACTGGACTAAACCACCAAACTGACTGAATCTAGCTCCACATGGACCAGCCTCAACAGTAAAGTACAACTTCTGCATTCATGCATCAGTATGAACAATGAGTCATATGTACCTGATGTAGAATAATGAATGCAGAACTTCAGAGTACTTCTTCCACCACGAATATTGTGGATGTTTACAGCAGCGGGTATTACATTCATGATTTTATATTTCTTCTGTTTTTAGTACCAGAGGTTTCTAAAAGAATCTGTGGAAAGTGAACTTAACAAATTATAAAGGTAACTATAATTACATCTTCAAGTTCTAAATGGAATTGGGGAGGCCCCTCAGTCACAGACTACGCTGATGTGATGCGCTCCTCTTCTCCCCTTTTTACTGTCGTACAAGGATGTTACAGCTTTGGAGTTTGAATTTCATTTTGGCTTTTAGAGGAAGTGAGTGGCAAACACACAAAACGTGTTCAGCAAAAAAGACGAGTCGTTGCTTTGTTGTCCCAAACCTTTTATTGCAGCAAAAGATCATTTACAGAAAACTGTGACACTTCAAATCTCCACAATCCATCATTACTTCACAATAACTTAAACGCCATCAGTATTAGACCCGCAGACAATACTGAGGCAGCTGTTAACCAACAACTGTATTTCCTCATAATACTGTGGAGCTTCATTGACTGCAGCTCGTCTACCGTTTCCAGCAGACCGTCAACAACTGCCCCCCCCTCCTTTGTCTGGGAGCAACGCTGTCCATGTCATCGCAGCGCGTACATGACATCTCATCAAAGATCAGTAATGAAAGAGATCTAATTGGTTTCACCGGGTTGCTGCAGTGTGGTTGCTCTGCGGCTTTATTTTATTGCTCTTCCTTTTGTATTGTTAGAGAATAAAAAGTTGTCCTGAAGTAGCACAGCCCCTCAAACATGCCTGTCAAACAGCTTATGGCTTTGTGAAAAGCTTTCAACGTATTTTCAGAAAATTCTTTTTTTTTTTTTTTTTTAAATGTTAACTTTTAAAAATCTAGAAGCTCTCTCTTGGTAAAGACTGTAATCTTCAATGTTAAAAAGGTTTTACAGTTCACATTGACTTACAAAGTGTCAGGAAGTAGAAAAGACCAGCTAGTGGACGAGACATCCTACAAAAACTTCAACTGCACACCATGAAAACAATCCGGTAGTTACAAAATGTCAGGACTAGAAACACAAAGTGGGTCTGTGACACCAAATAAAAGAATAAAAAAAGAGGTATGTTTTACGTGGTCTCTGTTCTTCCACTAACAGTAGTGTTGTGATTTATCCTAAAACATCAGATCTACATATTGTTTGTCAGCATCCCAACAGGAATGTGTTCTCCACAGAGCTGCACCCATTGTCCCAAAACTAAAATATCTTCTGATGCAACAGGGACACCAGAGGATGTTTACCTGCAGATCTGGCCATCGCCTTCAAAATAAGATGCATAACGCTCTCTTAATTCCACAATTTTAGTTCTGTGATGGAATGATGTTTTGCTCTCTGATAACGGGGCCCTCAGGGGCCTGGGGCCCCTGCTACAGAGGATCAGTGACTGAAACACACACCAAGACAAATTCTGATTCTGTCACAAAGGAAAAGGGAAGAGTGACTAAAGAAACGTGTCGCCAACTTTCCCTTTTAGTAAATAAAAAACACGTCACTGATGATAAAAACAAAGATGTCGGATCATTTAACTGGAGTCCATCAGCTACGGCAGACTTCCACAGGAATACGACGCCTGATGCATTTCACCCTTTGTGATTCAGAGAAAACAAAGTGGAGTCTGGGTCACACGGGGTTAAAATGCTTCAGTGTTACTCTCCTGTCCGAATCAGCCTGCTAGACCAGATCCATGTATAGCTGGTGTGTTTGAAAAAACAATCTTTACACCACAGTGGGACAGCTTTGCACCATCCATGATGTCCTACTTTACATCACAGTTTAAACTCAAGGAGCAGAAGTTTAAAGTTACAACTTCATTTTAAAATGATTCGATAGGCTAGTTTGATGGTCTTTGTAACCGTATCCGGAAAGAATTAAGAGCTAGGAATCGACGGAACACAAACACACGGAGGTAAAGGTAGCGAGAAAACAAACAAGGAGAAAATAGTTCAACAGTCTCAAAACTACATCACGACTCTAGGGCTCACTGAGAGGGTTGACTATTAGAAGAGATTTGTCAACACACAAGGACATGCTCATCATGGGAAACAAAAGGAATTCATCCGCACACATGCTCACACACTCACAAGCTCTCTCTGAATTCACATGCTAGCATAAGGCTCATACTCAGTGGTAAATAAACTGGCTGGGTGAGGAGGGGTGAGGGAGGTGGGTGAGAGAGATCACGACAGCTTTGCATAGAATCTACAACACTGTGACCAGAACTAAACACAGCTGAATGGAGATGTTCTTCGTAATTCTGAACTTGCCCTGCAATAGAGTGGCAGAACATTACATCTTTAGTTTGATTACTAAATTTGAAATATTTTATTATTACCTCCATCAAGCAGATGTTTTTCAGCAGGAGGGAAAGGTGCAGAGGGGAGACGCTCTGCAGTGTTGGGTTTGCTAAGTTTAGTATCTGTGAAGCTTCTGACCCAACAAAGCCACCTCACTGTATAGACCCCGATCTCCTGGCTCAGCCGTGCACTTTGGCCTCAAGTTTGGTTAGCAACGGAATTGAGCTCCAGGAAGCCAAACTATGAGACTTCAAAATAAAGTTCCAGACTGGTTTAATGTTACAGCTCTCGCAGATAAGACTAGCTGCAAGTAGAGCACATAGAGTTCAAATGGCCTGACCATCTGGCCTCAGTCACACAGAACTACATCACCCTGAACAGAAATGGAAACAGGTGCTCTACTTAAAGAAAGAAAGAAAGAAAGGGATCAGGGGAAAACAAGAAGGGTAAAAACGGGAGTACCGTAAAAGTCAATAATTCATCCATTATCTCACATTTACACCAAAAGGAACATTTGAAGGAAGGTGTGAAAACAGAGGGGGGGAGAGAGACACACACACACACACACACACACACACACACACACACACACACACACACACACACACACACACACACACACACACACACACACACACACACACACACACACACACACACACACACGGGGAAGAGAGTGTTGTCATGACAACTCAATTTCTTTTCTGTGGAGGAGGAGAGGCGCATCATCGCTCTGAGCATGCTCAGACGGTGCTGATGCGAGGTCATTGGGTCCCTGCTCCGTTACCACGACGACCGCGGCAGCCTTTACGTTTCTGTGGAAAGCACAAACAGGATGTTTACTTCTTGCTCTTGTATTAAACGTAACGCATTGGAAGGAGCATCATATTGTCGGCTAACCCATGGAAGTTCACTTCAGTTACATTATGATGCCTTCAGGTTCTGCTAAGTAAAAATGAGAACTGGCTCAAGTTAGATTATAACGTTATCGTGATGTGTTCAAATGTAATCTGTAAAATGTACTTTTGGTGATAAACTTGAATAAATCTAGTAGTCTGAAGGAGATGTTTTCACAACATAAATAGATATTAGAGATGAATTATGAGCTGTTTACACTACCTCTATGCAGAGTTTAATACATCATTAAAACTACTAATGACATTTGTTTTAATCAATAAAAAATACAATCTTTTATTTTCTTAGGATTAAAAGTTTGTGTTTTTATGAAGAAAAAAAACTATAAATTACTATAACAAAGTGAAACGATAACATTTAGATTTTTTGATGGTTTAAACCCGACTGCAGAGCGGAGAAACAGGAGAATTAGGTCATATACAGCAGAATTCATCATTGTGAGCATGAAGTAGAATGAACAAAATGTTACCTGTGGGCTCGTCCTGAATCTGTTCTTCTGTCTCCACAAACTCTGCTGCTGCAAAGAGAAACACACACATGTTAAAATATTGGCATGATATCATCTCACAAAGCTTTTGTCCCCATTACATGTACAGTGCATCTCTCTCCTGGTGCAGGACTTTACGTGTGTGTGTGTGTGTGTGTGTGTGTGTGTGTGTGTGTGTGTGTGTGTGTGTGTGTGTGTGTGTGTGTGTGTGTGTGTGTGTGTCCACCTTCTTCTGCTGCCTCCTCTACTTCGTGTTCTACTTCATCTTCCGTCTCTGTGAATGTGGAACAAGAAACATTTAGAACTATGAACTACCTGTATGCCCTCGAAAAACAGAATCAGCACCAACAAAAGAAAGCCAGTTCACTCAATGGACAATGTTACTGGCCCAGTAGCACACAATATATTCAATGTTTTCATTGACCCTGATGAAATGGGCCACAGGAACTTCAATCTGTCCCGATGGTTCAGTTGTCAGTGTTGAGTTGGTTGATAGAGCTTCTTTGTCCACTGTTGGACGAGCTCTGTATCATGCAGGAACCTCAGCGCCGTGGTGACCGCTGAACAGTTCCACTAGACGGCTACAGTCAGGCTTTGATAGTGGGCTGAAGAAAAGTCAAAGAACAGTCGACAACATCTTCAACTGGTTCCTAATCCACCTCAAGTGAAACTGATCACCTGATCACCATCAAAACAAATGTTTTTACAGTACAAGGTAATGTATGTGCACTCTTCTCTTCTTGATCAGCTCTAAAACGTTGATTTCATACTGAATGTATGCAAATGTCCACATCATGTTTGCCAACACTTTTCTTCCCGTCTGCCTTGGTCAAATACTGTTTTAGATACTAACACTGAATAAGTGTATTTCCCAAAGAGTATATATAGCACTCTCACATCTTTCAGTTAAGGCCAACACAAATACAGGAAACAGATAGCCTGGCTCAAATAGTTCCAAAACCTGGCAGCACTTATGAAGCCCCTTCATTGACATGCTATATAGAACGTATTAATCCAAGCAAAAAAACTAAATTTGACATTTTATGGTGTGCGCCAGTTTCTTTTAGGCTCTGAGCAGGCAACAAGTGTAGACTCCAGGAAGTAACATTTCACTGGCAAGATAAAGTGTGGCACACAAAACGCCTGTAAAAAGTGAAATATGTGTTTAATAGTCTGCTGATTTGTTACAGCTAGGGATAGCCATTTCTAACGGTTTCTAG